>NC_081565.1:75386785-75452359 GCF_022355385.1 Mustela nigripes | reverse complement strand
ACGAGGTATTTGTGCATATTTGCAAGTATGTGTCTGTGTTTTCTTTTTACATTTAAAGGAAATGGCTATGTACACTTGTATTTGTGACAAATAGGAAAGTCAGTCGGCAAGTGATTAAGAGCCCCATAATGAGTCATAAATATTACATTTCTCATGAAACATTTGGCACTCTGCAATGTTGTTTCCCAGATAATGTGCACATTACCCAAGGCCTTACCAGCGTATGAACCATAGGTTAAGACTGCAGTAATGGTTGATCCCTAAGTCCTCCCAGATTATAACCTCCTGTCTCCCAAGGGACAAGCACTCAGAGCGCCCCCTCCCCCGTATTGTACCTAGCTGACAGTCTCACAGGAGAGAGACACAAGAGGTGCCTGCATGCACCTTGCTGTCCTGCACCTTTCTAATCATTTGGCTTGGAGTGGGAGTGCTTCCTCAACTCTCCTGGGGCTCCTTACCACGGAATCACTGACCTGACCTTTGTCTCCGTGCCCTTGCAACGTGTCCTCTCACCGCTGTTGCCACCTGGAGCCTTGCCTGTCTATGAATCTCCCTCACCAAAAGTCACCTGTCATGGTTCTTCTTGAGGCCAAAACCCTGTTGGGCTGCCCACATGGTATCCCTGATCTGTTTTTCAGCTCTGCTACTCATGTCTCAGCTGTCAGGGGAAACTGTTTACTGCCTCCAGTGCCCCTGTTTGGAAAGTGAGGGTCTGCGTGTGTGTTGGGGGGGGGGGTGTTCTTTCAGAACAGTTACTTGAGCACACTAATGTTGAATTCCAGTTGTTTTATTTTACAACTTTATTTTACATTAGAGACTTAGGACCCCCTTAGGTGCTGAGACAAGGTGGGTCAAATATAACATCATTCCATACCTTGAATCAGTGCTCTCCGTGGCTTATGCCCTGTGGCTGAGTCTGGTGCAACCTGTAATCCACCACCTGTTCACCTTCTCCAAAGCATCCAACACACCTGAAAGCATCCAACTCTAATCACAGAGTATCCAAATATTTTCCAACACCCCAGGGAGATTTTATCACAGTACTTAACACAAAGTCACTCTCCTTTGCCAACTTGTGACTGCGCAAATTAAAAAAGCACAGGATTTAAAAAAAAATGGTTTTGATAGTAGGGAAAAGTAAGGTTGGATACGGAGTGGGATAGCCAGTGCTGAGAGGCCAGGAAAAAAAAAAAAGGAAATCAGTACCCCCTCCAGCAGGCCAGTGAGGATACTGGAAGAAACACCTAGGCCAGAAATTAAAGCAAATGTAAAACTAAAGGGCCAGGCCTTAGTAGATCAAAATCTTGGAAAGCCAAGATAAAATATGGCTCAAGGGCAGAGCAAAATGGAGGTCCAAAGCCAACTCACATGGTTGGCATGGAGGATATATTCTTTTTTATTTTTTAAGGTTTTATTTATTTATTTGACAGACAGAGATCACAAGTAGGCAGAGAGGCAGGCAGAGGGAGAGGGGGAAGCAGCACCCGCCCCAACTAGCAGAGATCCTGGGCTCGATCCCAGAACCCTGAGATCATGACCTGAGTCGAAGGCAGAGGCTTAACCCACTGAGCCACCCAGGCACCCCGGGAGGATATATTCTAAAAGACAAGAAAATCTGCACACAAAGACAATACAGCAGAATAAGAATAGCAATAGCAGCATCAGGGAAGGGTCTGGGGACCAAGGCAGCCAACTTTCTCAGATCAAACTGTCTCTATTCTCTTGCTCAGTTGAAAGCTAATCTCAAGGAAGCCTGACCTGAAGACCTGTGGGGAATGGTATCAGCAGATAGCAAGGGGCAGGATGAAGGCTGTTATGAAAGAGGTAATTCCTTTAAGAGAACATCAAGGAAGATATAGAGGGGTGTGTGTGTGTGTGTGTGTGTGTGTGTGTGTGTGTGTGTGTATTACAGAAACCCCATAAGCTCGTGAACAAGTTAGGTTCAGGAAATTCCTAAATCCAGGGACTCCCTAGGCTCTTCTTGAATCCATTCATCTGAATCCACATCCAAAGGGAAAATATACATGTGACATCCAAAGGGACAATGTACATGCGACCACTGTCATTATCTATTATCTATTGGTGAACAGAGTAGATAAAATTTTTCTCTGGTTTGCCTCCATAAAATTCCCAGGTCGAAAATCCCTAAATAGACAAACTGCTTCATGAACAAAAGCAGAGTGTGGATGGACAAAAGCCTTGCCTAGAAAGTGAGTGATTTGAGCATTTGGGTCTTTCTTTCCTTTCTAAAGATACCATTGTTTAACTTTGTGCATCAATTACATTCAGCAAGCATTCACTGAGGGCTCATGATAAGCCAGACTCTGTGCTAAGCAGCAGGGGAGAGAGGAAAAATAGGTCAAACCCTACTTTCAAGGAGCATCCAATCAAGTAGGGGAATCAGTCAAGTCGTTGTTTTGCAAATAATTGTCTTCCATATTATAGGCACCCCAGTAGGATCTAAGAGTCTTGAAGGATGATTTGGTTTGCCAATTTGAGAAACAGTTAGAGAAAGCATTTGAAACAATACATGAGAAATGCATAGAACAGAGACTTTGAGATAAAGATGGCTGATTGATTACATGCACTTAGCTTCACTCCCCCCTAAAACCTTCTAAAATTGCACAGAAGAGATTTTTAAGGCATACACCCACAAGAACAAAAGAGAATGGGGGAGGAGACATCACTCACAGAACTCTGGAATCTGGAAAGCAGATATGTACAGCTAAGAATACTAAATCTTAAGCTGGAAGTGGGGAAGCTGAAAGAAAACCGATTTCTTCCACGAGACCTACTGAGGGTGCTGGAACTGATTGCCGCAAGTACCTCGGGAACTAGGCATGGTTGGTGGTACAAAAAGCCAGAGAATAGCTTGTTTAAGAAGGGAGTCTGAGCCTTCCTCCCACTCTATACCGTCAAGTACTAGCCCTCCCCCATCCTGTTCCTAGTGAGCGCCAACTGGAAAGTTTCTAACTGGGAGATACCAAGCAGAGTCAAGGGTGAAGGTACTGACACACCGAATATTGAAAAACCCAACCCTCTTCTTTCGGTTAATTTCAAGAAAGTCATCAGACACATTGAGTCAGTCCTACAGGATGCTAGAGCATTTCTCTGTGAAATCTGTCTGGCCCAAAGGAAAAACCTGGTGATAATGACACGGTATCTTTCTAGCCATAGCCCCAGACAGGAAGGTCTACACTCCACTGGCCTCACAGCCATGCCCAGACAGTCCGGCGAGCTGGATAGTGCCTCAGTCTGTCAACGTGAACACTCCCAGCTCTATGCCCAAGAGAAATAAAAACATACGTCCTCACAAATGCTATTACAGGGATATTCATAGCAACATTATTCCTAATAACCAAAAAGTGGAAACCACCCAAATATATATCAACTGATAAATGGATACATAAGATGTGGTATATCCATACACTGGACTATTGTTCAGCAATAGATAAGAATGCAGTAGTGACACAGGCTACAACATGAATGGACCCTGACGACGTTAGGCAAAGTGAGACAGCAAGTCACAAAAAGCTGCATATTGTGTAATCCCATGTATAGGAAATGTCCAGAATAGGTGCATTCATAGGAAAAGAAAATAGATTCATGGTTTCCAGGGATTAGAGGGAGATGGGAATGGGGAGTGGATTGTTAATGGGTAAAAGAGTTTCTCTCTTTGGGAATGTAAATGTTTTATTATTTGACAGTGATGATCACACAACTCTGAGTATACTAAAAGTTACTGAAGGGTATGTTAGGGCTCATGAGTTATATCTCAATAAGCCTGGTATAAATACATATGCACACACTCCACGTACATGAACAAAACCAGAATTGCCAGACATCTGAGAAAGGACCTAATGTAGGACTTCCCAATTAGATATATAATACAAACTACTTATGCACCTTAAAATTTTCTGGTAGCCACAATAAGTAAAAATTAATTTGAATATATTTTATGTATTTCAGTATATTTCAAATGTTATTTCAACATGTAAGGAATATCAAAATATTAAAGAGATATTTCCATCCTTTCTTGCATTCTAAGTTCTCAAAGTCCAGACTATTTTTCACATGTACAGCACATTGGATTTTGGATTTCCATTGCTCAATAATTCATATGTGCCCTGGCTACCATAGCAGAGAGGATGAGGCTCCCATGAATCATATAGACCAAAATGAATAAACAGATATAGAATAAAAACCTTAAAAAAAAACACACCTTAGAAACTACAGGAAGAACATGATGTTTAGAAATAACTACCATGGGGCATCTGACTGGCTCAGTCGGTTAAACATCTGACTCTTAATTTCGGCTCAGGTCCTGATCAGTCAGGGTCTTGAGATCCAACCACCACCTGCTTCACACTCAGCATGGAGCCCGCTTGGGATTGTCTCTCCCTCTTCTTCTGCCCCGCCCTCCTGCTCTCACACACCTTTGTGCACTCTGTCTCTAAATAAATAAATAAAAATCCTAAGAAAAATCCCCTCAAACTATCATTAAGCTCAGGGCGGTAAGGGATTTGGGTTCCTTAAACAAAAAGTACAATTAAAAAAGAAAAAAAGGACAAAACAAAGACTCTTGGAAGTTTAAAATATGATAGCAGAAATTAAATATAAATGCTTAAAGATAAAATTAAGGGAAAATCCCTTATGGTGGAGCAAGAGAACAGAGCTCAAACATTAAAAAAAGTAAGAAAATTAGAAAGCTCATCATGGAGGAGAAATTAAAGGAATAATTCAAAAATATTTCCCAGAACTAAAGAATTAGAGTGTCCTGATTGAAAGAAAATAATGATTATAAATACACAATATACAAATATACATCTACATGTGCGTGTAAATACATAGACTATATTTAAAATTTTAAAGTGATTTCATTTCCTATGACCTTAATTAAATCTTCATGTGATCAAGACCTTTCTAGAATGAGTTATCATTATAATTATTATTTTAAAATATTTGATCTAAACAGCATTTTTACTTTATAAATTTTAATAAGTAAATACATAAGAAATCAAGTTTAAATGCAAATGCCTTCCAATGAGATAACTTAGGTTGTTTTTTCTCAATTAGTTCATGTATCTATGGATAAGAAATGGCTTAATGCCCAAATGAAATAAGGGTTGCCATTGATTCTTACCCATTTTTTACCATGTTCACACAACTATATGAGATGGACTTTTTTTTTAAGCTATGTCACTTTATTTTTTGAACTCCTTCCTGGTTATAAACCAAAATTCATGCAATCTTCTATCATCAAAAGTGTTTTTTTTTTAAATGATGTATCAGCTAGAAATTTAATTGACTCCTTTAATTTTATGGAATGTAAAAATCTGGAAATCTGAATTGCAAAAAATAAAATTTACAAGTTAGACATTTGAGTTATCCATACACTGGCTAATATTTCAGGAAATAGTCTTCATCCAAACATTGAAAATTATAATCTATTAAAATTAATTATTATACTTATTAACTAATATTATTAATTATAATATAATTACAATATATAATTATAATATATTAATTATACTTGTTACTCTTCAAATTAAAGCCAAATTGTTTAACTATGGAAAGAATTGAGTAAAATCAAAGCATTGTAGTTTTGCACACTTTCACAATTGCATTATTTTTGATAAAATAGTTTTATTTCATCGTGAGCTTTAAATATACCTTCACCAAAACCCTGGAGCTATAGATTTTGCTTATTCAGATTATGGGAATTCTCTACCAGGTAACTTGTTTAAGAAGGCTGACTTTTATTTTCTACCCAACAGCCAAATAAGACCTATTTTCCATCAGAAAAAGGGTGGTCCTGTTTTTTACCTGCAGTAAGTATAGTATTAAGGTCTTTAGGGAATGTTTCTTAATAAGCAAAGAATAATAGACCACATCTTGCAAAATACATTACCAAAATTATTCAAGATTAAATCATTATAGACCTAATGTAATTAATACATCTATAATAAGTTTTTAAGATAATAAATCAATATCTATTACTCATTTTCTACTTAAGGAGAATATAAAATATTGCTAAAATTATGTTATTTATGAAGCAAGAAGTATGATAAAAAGGCATAGAATTTAGTGAATTTTTTTGCTACTTGGCTTTTAGGAGTGATTAAATAAGAATCAAAATTTAAAAATTAGAAATAATACCATTTCCATACTAGGTACTACAGTCAAACTTTTATATACTTAATAAAAGAGCATATATTGCTAAAAATTGTTGATTGGCTAGCATATACTTTTTGTTAATAGGAAATGAAAATACTAAGTATTTTGGGGGGTAGAGTAACTTGAAGTTATATTTGAAGTAAATATTTGAAGTAATTTTGAAGTAAATATTTCAAAACACTCTTGATAAAATGGTAATTACTACTAAAAGAACACCTCACAATTTTTTAAAAATTTCTTTTCAGCGTAACAGTATTCATCATTTTTGCACCACACCCAGTGCTCCATGCAATATGTGCCCTCCATAATACCCACCACCTGGTTCCCCCAAATTTCCACCCCTAACCCCTTCAAAACCCTCAGGTTGTTTTTCAGAGTCCATAGTCTCTCATGGTTCACCTCCCCTTCCAATTTCCCTCAACACCTCACAATTTTAAAGAAATTACATAAAACTTTCATTCAAGTTTTACCCACTGTATCTTGAAAATTTGCATGGTATTAGGAAATATTGGTTGTATGAAGAGAATCAATAATACCAATCTGTCCTGCCTCAGCTGTTGGAAGGTGCTCATTGTTTTCAGCTCATTATATGTTGTAAGGATAAGTATGGAGAAGACTTGAAACAAATTTGATTTTAATGATTTTTTAAGCTGTTTTCAGTGTTCAGTACTTTCTGCCTCTTTGCTTTGCTCTTATGGGACCTTCCCTCAGAGCTACTCAGTCTTCCAAGAATAAGCTTCACCTGGAAGAGCAAAATGTGTAAGACAGGAAGTCCTCCCAGGCAGCGATGCCTAGATTGGTAGTAAACAGAGCCTCCTTCTTTACTTGGTCCTCTTGAGGTTCCCAACCCAGGGAATGTTTATGGATGGATGAGAAGAAATGCTTTTATTGTGTCAAATGGGAGAAGAGTTTTTGGGAACTCAGATGCAATTTCAGCTACTGAAATTTTAGGAACTTGAAGGACTAAAACTGAAAATCTAATTCTGTGCCTGCACAGTCCTTGGGTGTCTGAATTTGAGGTCCACTGGCCTCCTCCAGTGTTCCTTGGTGATGTCTAAGTTCAGGTAATGGTTCTCTGTGTAACGTTGGCTATTTGTATGGCACGTGACGCACAGGGATCCCCTCACTTCTTAACTTACCTGAGGTTTCCTCCAAGAACTCTCTTCCAGAGGACCTCTTGAAGGCTTGACCCTGAAAGTCTCAGTAAGCAGTGATGGGTTTCAAACTTGGTCTAATCACTCTTCAGAAGCCTGCACTAAGTTGTCTCTGTTAAGGTACAGGAAAGGGTAGGGCCTTTCAAGCTCGCTTGGTCACAGTCACTTCCTGATTAACGCATGAGCTGAAAAATGACCCATTGTGAAGTGCCAGGATCACACTTCCTGTGTAACACAATTAGCAAGCCCTCCAAGGAGGTCATTGTGACGTCCTAACCCCATCTTGATCACTGTTCTGTGGACTTCATTTACAACCTCAGAAAATGCTGTTAAAGATGTTAGTATAGGTAGTTTGAATTATTTTGCAACCTTAATCATAATTTTCAAACAATCAGAAATTTAATATAAGATATTCTACTTTTTATGTCTTCAACTTTAAAAAGGAACATTTAGCATTATTTCCATTCATTGATTCAACACATATTTAGTAAATTCTTGTGTACCTGGCACTCATAGTAAGGCATGTGGTTGCAAAGGTGAAAAGAAGATAGGATTGTAAACTGTAGAGTTGGAAATCAAATTAGTGGTTGCCAGGGAACAGGGACAGGGGTGTGTGGGGGGGGCGGGAGGGGGGGGTGCATGCCACCCTGAAAGGGTAGCACAAGGGAGTTCTTGTGGTAGAACAGGTCTCCCTTCAAAGACATTTATAAAACAAAGGTTGGCAAGTTTATTCTGTAAAGGACCAGATAGTAAATATTTTAAGGAAGTTATATTTAGACAAACAATATCAGAAACCAAAAGTGTTTGTTTAGTCTAAGAAAATCTGAAGAACTTTATAGCTATGCACAGAATCTTTAGCTCTGAATCTACCATCCTAGAATTGGAACTGGGTCCCTGGTAATAGGCAAAGCACTACACAAGGCTGTGAGAAATGTGAAAGAGGAGGAAGAGGAGGGAAAACAGAAAGAGTCCAGCAGAAGTAAACTCTGAATAGGCTGACACAATAGGAAAAGGAATGATTTACATTAGGAATGGCAAACTATGGCTTATGGGGCAATTTGGCCCACTGTTTGCTTTTGTAAATAAAGTTTTATTGGAACAGAACCACTTTCATTCATTTGTGTATAGTCAGTGGCTGTATTGGCACCAGAACAGCAGACTTAAGTAGTTGTAACTAAGATCATATGGTCCACAGAGCCTAAAATATGATCTGGTTCTTTTAAAAAAAGTTTGCTGACCCCTGTTTGACTTTGACCTTGGACTCTGCAGCTTTCGGACATTATATATCATTATGATGTCATTATATGTACTTATATGCCCTCTCAGATACCATAAGCATAACATGGGAATTATATTGAGTTCATTCAGCAGTTTACTGCATCTGTTAACAAAATTTTATATAAATTATATCTGAAATAGAGAATGTAAAAACTAATCAATATGATACAATTAAAGAAAAGTAATTGGCAGAAGAATAAATGTAGTCAAAAGCCCTATAAAATACAAATACTTCCGTATGCTTATAAAAGAAAATACACATTTTTTAATACTTACAGAATAGAGGCCATTGATATGGGCAAAGCTGTAGGGCATTATCACTTGCTGATTTTTACCTTTCTGTTTTATTTTGATTTGGGGCAAAGTGGGTTGTTTGGTGATTAGAGAAAAAGAGCTCCTGAGAAAATCAACAAATAACATCAAATATTGACGGTCTGGGTGTGAGGGGATGGCTCAAAAGAGGTGAGCAAGGAGTAGGCAGTACAATAAGGTTATGCTAAATTCTGAAAGTTGTGTGGTGGGAGGATTGAGTGTTCCAAGGCAGCTGGGCATGTTGGAATGGAAAGTAGAGGAAAGAGTGGGTGGAGATTATGGATTATTAGGCTGGAGGAAAAGAAGAATCACTAGGTGACTTTATAAACCCAGTGAATATAAAGAAAAATAAATTTCAACAAATAAGATAATAAGTCTTTAAAATATGTTGACGTATCAAGTAATTGCTATATAATATTGGACCTGAGTAAAATTTGACAGCTTTATTTAATCATCAGTTTCTGAAATAACAAGGTTGCAGCTTACTCATTTTTCTTTTGTTTTAATGAACTCAGTTGGCTTCCGAGACAATATGCACATTTGATTTAAATAGTAACTTATTCTTTTGACTGAATTATTCTCTTCAGTACCTTGCTAAGCAGTTTCTTGAAATGCCCCTTACAGATGAAGAGTGAGACTAATTGACACTGACATTAAGGCCAATGTCAAGAGAATTATTTCTTAAGCCATTGTTGACTTTTATATGTGTTACATTCATTTTCATTACCAATCCTTGCATTGTTTCTGTAAGAAAAGTTGTTCTACTTTTTTATTGACCTATAAAGTTGAAGTAGACTTCAAAATTAGTGACTAAATTAGTGCTGAAAGTCAAAATTTCATTCGGTTATGTTGATGGTGGGTATCATCAATGGGGAGCTCACCATGTAATGATTGTAGATTTGGTCTAGCAGCTCATAAACTTGCACATGTTTCCAGGGTGATCAATTAAGAGAATAAAAGCACTGAACTGACCTGTAATACATTAGAAGGAGACTATTCTTTAAGAAAAATATAGTTCTTTTAATCCAGATAAATTTCTTGAGATCAAATTTTTAAAATTTATTTTCAGCCACACTCCAATCTTTAAGATTGGTAAGCTGTGAGCTTTAAAAATTGATACAGTCAAATATAGACATGTTAACCACTTAGAATTTCTTATAATTTAAAGACAGACTGGTTAAAACTTAATATAACATTCTATATGAAGAAACTCGAAGAGAAAGAAAATTAAATGGCCAAGAAGTCAAATTATCTCTTCTAGTTACAACCTTAGGCAAAACACTTGATTTTCTGAAATTCAGTTTCCTTATCTGAAAACACCTGAAGGATATATTCCTCATTCTTCCTCAACTGTGTGAAGGGCAAGATAATAATATGTGTGGAAGCACTATACAGATGTCAGGCTTTCTCAACTTTCTGTATTGATCATGCTGAAAGGTATTCAAAATAGAATCATGCAATGGAAAACTCCATACCTATTTTCCAAACTATAGAATAATAAAATTTTGGAGCTAGATGCCATCTTAGATATCATACAGTGTTTTCTCTTCACTGTTTGAAAATGCTCCTCCATTCTTTGCTTCCAAGTCACCACTGTCCTGATTTTCCTCCTACTATTCTGATATTCCTTCTTCTCAGGCTCCTTTGCCTGCACATCCTCTAGGATCAGACTAGAGGATGCATCCAGATGCATCCCTGGCCCCTCTTCTCTTACATTACGCCCTTTCCTGAGCCCTGGCTTCTGTCTCCATCTGCATGCAAATGTTTTCTCAGATTCTATCTCAAGGCCCCACCTTCACCAGCACCAACCCAATTAGCCAATTGCTTGCTCTGTTACCTCAACTGGACATTTCCAACAGTTCAAAAAACCTTTTCAAAACTGACCTCGTCGTCTCCCAGTCCATCTGTTCTCCAGATTCAGCCCTCTTTTGACATGCTTATCTCAGTGTATTTCAAGCCAGGGTTACCAGTGTACAAATCAGAACCCTGGGCGCGATCTTGGTGATTTCTCTCTCCATTACTTCATATCCAAGAATGCGCTTTCAGCCCCGTATACTTTGCCTTTAAAACCTATCTGGATCTGTTTGCTCCTCTCCATCTCCACCCAGTTCCATAAGACTCTCCTCTTTTACCTGAACTACTGTATGAGCCACCTCCCTCTTCTCTTTTAACCAGTCTTCCCACTGCATCCCAAATGATACCTGTAACCTATAATGACTCTGATGTCAAACCTCTCATTAAGATCCTCCCACGGCCCCTTTGGCTAAAGACAAAAATCCACCCCTGTAGGGTAGGTTCTACATCATCTGTCTCATCTACCTGCGGAGTGCCATAGTATTTCCTTTTCTCTCTAACCATCTGCCCTTCAGCCATTTGACCTCCTTTTGAAATGCCAGTCCTGGGATACCTGGATGGCTCAGTTGGTTAAGCGTCTGAGTCTTGATTTTGGTTCAGGTCATGATCTCGGGGTCCTGAGATCGAGCCCCACATTGAGTTCCATGCTGGGTGTGGAGTTTGCTCAAGCTTCTCTCACCCTCTGCCCCTGACTGCACTCTCAAAAGAAGGAAGGAAAGTAGGAAGGGGGAAGGGGGGGACGAAGTGGGGGAGGGAGGGAGAACGGCCACTCTCTTGCCAGCCTTTGGGACTATGAATAGCCGTTCTCTTTGCCTTGTACTGCTGTATCCCAATTCACCCAGAAAATTCTTATTTAGTCAGCAGATGTAGATTGACTGTAATTTCCTAATGGAAGTCTTCCTAAAGCTACTAATTAGCTCTATTTGTCCTTCAGAGCATTCATCATGGGTTGTATTATATGTTTAGTGTATATATATATAATACACATGCTTTTTGTTGTTTCATATCAGTAATTTCTGGACTGGAGATATGCAGAACCATGTCTGTTTTGTGATGTTCAGTGTAAGCATAGTGTGTGGTACTCTGGAAATATTTCTTCAGTGAGTGAAAGAGCGCTTAGTTCCTAATCAATCTAAACTTCCCTGGCCCTCTTTTTGATGATGATCATTCCATGTATGGTTAAAAAATATCGCATGGCAGGACATTTCACTTTTGAACCCTAATAATTGCAGAGTTTTAAAAGTAATAAAACCTGTCTCCCCAACTTCTACCAAAGAGTTACAGTTCTTCCCAGCAGGATAGGAATAAACAAGCTTACCCTCTTCTTATCACTCTCCCTGAGCTATTGGACAGTATTAACTGTGAATTTTTTTTTTTTAGATTAGATCTCCTTTATTTTTTAATGATTCCTTTTGGACATGATTCTTGGGCCTCTCATAACTCTGATTGGCTTCATCTCTGGAATGGTTAAGAAAATGGATTCCCGAGTCATATTCATGTTTGAATCTTGGTGCTGCCCTTTATTAACTAAAGAAAGTTCAGCAAATTTCACAGCTTTTCCGTGTTTCCATTTCTTCACTTATAAATGGAAATAATAATAGTATTTACTTCATAGGACTGCTAGGAGGAATAAATGAATGATTGTATGTAAAGCTCTTAGAATGGTGCCTGGTAAAGAATTAGCACTCTTCAGATACATAACGATAATAATAGCCACAGACAAGATAGTGTCATTTACGATTGTTAAAAAGCTGACTCAGGCTTTGATTGGGGAGACAGATATGAGCTGTGAGATATAGAAATTAATATAAGACTTACATGATTGTGGGAGGAGCCAGGAAATGAAGGTCCAAGGAGCTATTGGGAAATCCCTAGAGGAGTCACCTTATCCATCTAAGACCCAGATCACCTGACTGCCAGAAGGAGTGTCACCGAGAGGGACCTACGGAGGGGATGGTGGATCAACATTCCAGCTTCTGGTGATGGGCTGGCACCACCACTGCTCAGCAGGGTCAGTAGTCAGGAAGAAGAACTAAATGCAGAGCAGGAAACAAGGACAACCAGTCATCCCTAAGTCTCCCACCACATCCAACACCACAAACTTCAGAGAGCAATGGCTGTTTCTTGGTTTGTACCATTCAGATCTAGAAACAACTTTTTTGGCCAACTCTAATCATGCAGTGAAGAGAATGCTGGAAAATATGTTCTGTCTTACTCCAGTTGACAATAAATGACAGCACAGTCCATGGAATTGCTGTGGTTTTACAAATTCCCTCTTAAATCTCCGCCAACAGTAGAACCCATATAGGACACAACAGCAGAGCTGTAAAGTGGAACTCCTAGAGCCACCCAAATTTACACAATTGGGGGGCGGTCAGTCACGACACAATAGTTTCATATTGAACTTTCTAATGCTGAAAATCCATGGCTTTCTTTACATGAACTGCCATTGAAACAGAAGTCTGAGACCCCCTATTTGTATATTTTCTTTTTCTCGTAATTTACTCTCATCCAAATTTCATCATAGAAATGGGGAATTATGGTTCTACCTGTCCCAGTCAAAGTCATTTTGTATCTTGATTCTGAGATGTAAATATTAGCTTGCCCTCCTATATTTGTTCCATATGTGAACTAATACACATATATTACATGATGAGGGAATGGAAGGAGGAAGACCCTGATTAGAACACATCTCTATAGCATTTCTTAAAGCGATGTTCTACGGAACATTAATTCACAAGACTTTTAGGCCAAATACTATATGTAATATTTTCTTCTTCATACCTCACTAAATAACTTAGGGAAGCAATGAATTTAAGAAAATATACAGATTGCTTTGATTCTGATGATCCCAGAGACTCTCCAGTTAATGCATATTATAAAGCTCCCCATTCACCTGCTTTTTCTTGTTCTAGGGAACTGAGACTTGGGCACCAAAGCAAGGGTATCATAATTCTGGTATTTGCATTAGCAACCAGGCATAATTTTTGGTCTCTCACTCACCCAAACACAAAGACACCTACCTCTAGTTCAGTTTATCCCTCAGAGCATCTTGCTTGGGACCTTCCTGATCTACTCTGATGTGTGTGTGTGTGTCTGTGTGTGCATGTATCTATATGTATATATGTATATGTATGTACATGTATATGTGTGTATATGGATATGTATATATATGAATATATGGGAAATAGGGCTAGGATTTATCCCTTCTTCTTCGGAAAACTTTGAACTTCTAGGTAAATTGCGCCATCTCCTCCCAGGACCAGCTTTGTATACCAAGGACCTAGAGATGTGTCAGTATTAGTCAAGTATAAGTCACCTTAATATTGTGATTTGTAAAACTAAGGGACCACTTAACGTGGCTGTATTCTAAATAAAAAGGTCTTTTCCGATGGCTTGTCCCTTCTCCACCCATAGACAAAAGAGAGGCTGGGATTCTTGGTATCTCTCTCAATCCTATTTAATCTCTGCTTTGACCACGGCCCACTTCTTTACTTCCTAGGATTTTGAGGATCCTTAAGTGAAATAATCTACATTAAGTGGTTAGCATAGTTTGTGGAAGGGAATAAGAGCTCCATAAAGGGGGGCTATTATCATGACTGATTATTTTAATCTTCCTAATTACCTTTAAGCATCATAAGGACAGGGACTAAGTCTTTCTTTTTATCCTCCTAACAATTAACACAGCATCTGGCTTATAGTTGCCTTAATAGATATTTATTGAAGACATGAAGTTGCATATTTCACAGTTTTCATTTTCCTGCGTATGCCCTTGTAGCCCCTCAGTCCCATTTGGCTAAAGAAATCATTGCAATTTGAAACAAACCTTTATCATCCTCAATCCAAATTCCTCTGAAAAAAACAACCCAAAGTAGGCAAAAGAAGAGTCTGAAAATCCCTCTTAGTTATGGCTCCTGTCTTGGAAGACCAATTCCAAGACTCAGTGGGACAGCTGCTTAGAAAACTCGTCTCTTTGCTCTGTCACATCAACTTGACGTTAGTGCCTTGATGGTTTCAGTGAATCCTATCAATTTCAGGTTCAACTGCAGCCTTTTCCAAAGACAGTTCGTATTGCCCTAGGCTGCTTCTCCTCACTGTCGAATGATGCTTTGATAAGGAAAGGTTCATCCTAAATGGCATTTGATAGCAGTGAAGATCACAATCCCACTTTGGAGCCCAGGGCATACCTGCTGACATCCAGCGCTGTTGTCAAGCAGGTGGTATGGGAATTGGAATGGCAGAAGAGAAGGCGAGCCTTTGAAGGAGGCTGGGGTGTCTCTTCAAGACAGTGCTGTCCAGTAGAACTTTTTTTTTTCTTTTTGGTGACAGACAGAGATCACAAGTAGGCAGAGATGCAGGCAGAGAGAGGAAGCAGGCTCCCCGCCAAGCAGAGAGCCCAATGTGAGGCTCGATCCCAGGAGCCTGGGATCACGACCTGAACCGAAGCAGGCGCCCCTCCAGTAGAACCTCTTACGATGATGGAAATGCTCCCTGTCGGTCCTGCCCAACAAGGTAGCCACTACCCACATGTGACAATTGAGTCTTTGAAATGTGACTGTCACAACAGAGGAATTGAACTTATAATTTTATTCAGTATTGACTAACTTTGATTTAAATTTAAACAGCCACAAGAGGGTTTGGCTACCCGTTTGGACCCAGCAACACTGAGCTATAGGATGCAGCCCTTCAAAGGATAAGTAAACCTTCCCCGCTGCTCTGTGCAAAGGCCTCAACTCCTTCTTCATCCGAAAAATGAAAGCGATGAAACTAATCTGTTATATCACAAGATTTTTGAAGAGCAAATGAGCTAACAAATGGGAAAAGGAAAGTCCTCTGGTAAAAATGATTAAAAAATTTTCATGGTGATAAAAATAAAATCTTCTACCAATGCAAGGCATAGATAGATCATATCTATCATATATCAGAGATAGATGGGAGACAGCTACATAGGTAAAAGACATGTATATAGGAAGAAAGCCTAAAAGGCAATTGTTATTTTACAAATTTGGACTTCCTGCTTCCTGTAAGCCTTCTTTTACAGGCGGGAGTTCATGTTCTTCTGAAGTGGCCCCTTTCAGCGGGAACCTGGAAGTTCTCCCAAATTAGAAAAAGAAGTAGTTTGTGTTACACTGTTCGATATGAGGTCTGATTGCCTGTTTCTGGGAACTAAGAAATAACCTTTCAAAACCCCACACAGCCGTGGTAGGGGAATGAAGCAGGAAAGGCAGCAGGGAGTGTGGTGTGCGCGGAGCCTGGCATGGGGCTGGCGTCTGAGGTGCAGGTGTTCGAGCACGACTGTGGGAAACTGGACGTGGAGCCAACATGGCAGAATGGGGGCGGGGTGGGGCTGGGAGGCAGGTGACCACGTGAGAACACTAGAACACACGGGAACAAAAGCGGGAAATCTCACACCAGAAAATGTATGTGCGCACTTCCCATTTCAGTAAGTACCTATTATAGGCTTGGACTGTGTAAGTCAGAAAACAGAGAGCCGTGACCTACTCACACCTCCACAACAGAAGGGCAGTTCAGACGCTCTATGGCATTTTATCTAGACTGGTTGACGAGTATGATAGTGAAAAGTCATAGGTGACCAAAGAGCACTTGAGTTAAGTGCTGGTTTGAAGTGAAGTGTGCCACGGGTATAAAATGTCTACCGCATCCCAAAGGCTCAGCGCAAAATATAATGCAGGATACATCATTCATAATCTCTAACACTGATTACATGTTGCAGTAACATTTTCAGTATATTGAGGTAAAAACAATATTTTATTGTGTTTATTCTCCAATAGCCCTGAAGTCCAGTATTGATCTTCTAAGACTAAAATCGAGGTGCACGCAGGGGTGGATCCTTCTGGAAGCGCCAAGGGAGAACCTGTTCCTTGCCTCTCCAGTTTCTAGAGGCTGCCAGCTCTCCGGAGTGTCACACGGCATTCCTGGGCTTACAGCCACATCACACCTCCCCTGCTTGCCTTTCTAAGGACACCTGTGATTACCCGAATCATCCAGATGATCTCCCATTTTAAGACTCTTAATCACACACACAAAATTCCTTTTGCTATATAAGGTAGCATCTTCATTCAGACTCCCACAAATAAACACCACCAGAAAAATATCACCTACTTAATTGGTGTTATCCATAATTTCTAACTCCCCATTGAGTGTTATCACTGTTGATTCATTTCTCTGTGTGCTATTGAGAAGGTGGCAATTTGACAGAATTTGGAACTAGTGACATACGAACAGTTTCCAGAGCAAACGACATTCTTCTGGATATAATCTCTTTTCCTCATGTACTATAGAGTTTAATTTTTCAAGAGCAGGGCAAGGTGGCAAGCACTGTCTGTCTTTCTCTTGTGAAATGCATCCAATTATCCTCATTTGTGGGTGAAATGACTCTCTGTTAATAAAAAAATACAAATTATTTTAATAAATTGGAAAATTTCACAAGTTGAGAAATGTCACGCCATGTGCAATATTTCGGATATTCTTTGACCCCTGCAAACCTCAGCAGGTGACTAGGAACGAAGCCCAAGTTCATCTGCATATAAAATGTGCACATGGATTTAAATATCCCAGGCAAGCAATAAACACTTCCTTCAGAAAAAGTAGATTTGGAAATTTTCTGATGAGTCTGGCCCACTCATTTTATAGATTAAGAAAGCTGATCTAAGGGGCGCCTGGGTGGCTCAGTGGCTTAGACCTCTGCCTTCAGCTCAGGTCATGATCTCAGGGTCCTGGGATCGAGCCCCACATGGGGCTCTCTGCTCAGCGGGGAGCCTGCTTCCTCCTCTCTCTCTGCCTGCCTCTCTGCCTACTTGTGATCTCTGTCTGTCAAATAAATAAATAAAATCTTAAAAAAAAAAATAAAGCTGATCTAAGATCACAGGACTGCAAAGCACTCTTAGATGTTTTTTATTTTTATTTTTTTATTTTTTAAAAAGATTTTTATTTATTTATTTATTTATTTTAGGCACTAGACAAACTAAGGGGAACAGAGGAAAGGCAGCCTGGATGAGTCCTACCACAAGATCCAGCCTGCAGTGAGATCAAATGGGGACTTTACGAATGGGCCTCTTCCTTTTGAAGACAAAATCAGAGAAGTCTCTTAGAGTGACGGACCCAGGTCCCCTAAGTAGTTTGCAACAGCAAGAAGCAGAGCCACAGACTGCTTTCCAAGCCAGGACTCTGCCAAGGCCATATCCATTTCTCAAGGCTCATGGTTTGCTAATAAATGAAGATCTCTAAAGCAGAATCACAGAAATTATGTGATTTCCTATAGGTTGACATCAAAGAATCAACATAAAAAAAGTTATAAGATTCTTCTCAAGATAAGTACAGGATTTCTATATATCTAATTATAATTCTATGTATATCATATATAAGACCCATAATGTGTTATAAATCATATGTATATTATAATATTATACATGTGATATATAATAATATGACAATACAGGAAGTCTTTAATATATATTAAGTATGTGTTGGTTCTTACCATCGTAGTCTGGGAAGGAGTCACAGTTTTTATTTTATTTATTTTTTAAATGCAGTTTATTTTAGTTATTTTTTAAAAGATTTATTTATTTATTTATTTGAGAGGGGGGCAGGCAGTGCAGAGAGAGTCTTAAGTAGACTCTGTGCTAAATTCAGAGTCCGACACAGGGCTCAATCTCACCACCCTGAGATCATGACCTGAGCCGAAACCAAAAATCAGACCCTTAACTGACTGTACCACCCAGGTGCCCCAGGAGTCACATAATTTTAAATTATGTGATGATAGTCTTCTAGTCATACCATCCCTGTATCTTTGTGACAGTGCATATAACTTCGGGTATTGTCAAAATTTCACTATCTTCCATGAGAGGCCATAGTTAGAATCAGGGCCATAAGACTTTTGAAAACACTATACAATACACAGAAAAAGGTCTTAAAGAGAAACACATCAAGCTGCTTAGTGTGGGTGACCTCTGAGAGGGGAAGTGGGACCTGAGGTTGGGCACACCTGCTGGTTTCTCTCTTCGTATTCCCTGAATTTCTTTTCTACAATCAGTATAATCCTATATCCCATGTATAACATTTTTTTTTTAGTTTAAGTTGTCTTATCAGAAACCATCTTATCTCATGTATAGTCAAAAGTATGGCAGAACCTAAGTCTTGCTAGGATGGAATCATGCAGAAGATTGATATGCTGCGGACACCAGGGAAGGAAATAAAAGGTCATCATTGCACCATACGGAATAAAAGGCAAGGCATAGAACGTACCACATTTTCTTTATTGAAAGATTCAATACATAAAAATTAGAATGAAGTTCCTTTCTGCCTTGTGCTAAATCCAACCTCTCAAATAAGTAAGTGAAAAGATTTAAAAACACACAGTTTATTAACAGCATGGTAGAAACGAGCTTGGGGAGGATGTGGAACGCTCCTGTTTCCTAGCTCCAAGGCCTCTGCCGGAAAGCCGTTCTGGAATGCAAACCAGTGCTGTAGGTAGGACTCGATCAAGTCTCTCAGCCCGTCGGTGGATGGAGACCTCCCAATCCAACTGTCAGTCCTACACTCTCACCAGTCAACGGAGGTTGGGCAATTTCCAGATCCTAAGCATTCTAAGAGGAAAAGCATGGGGCGAGAGGGTGGGAAAACGGGGCGAGAAGAAGACGGGGGTGAGGGACACCTGGGCTCGGCTGTGCTTTGTGAATTTTGACAAAACCACACCACACCTCCCCTGCTTTCCTCACAGATCTGTTAAGGGGGAATGAGTGGGATCATGTGGGGATGTCACACTGCAAATTCTGGAAGCATTCTGTAAATATGTTTAAAAATGTTCACCTCCTTTCCCACTTTCTGTAGTTGTAGTTGGTTTCAATCGTGTTATTCTCTACAGAGCTTCATAACCTACTCTTTCTGGAATAAGATAAAAGTTTTCTGAAGATAGTATATTTTGTCCCCAGATCCTGCCACCAAGAAGGACAAGCTGTTATCTGGTGAAAGGGGAAAAGGAGACAGAGGGGGAAAGAGCAGAGTTTGGGACCCGAAGGGAAGGCCTTGGGTTCAACCCCTAGTGTTGTCAGGTTAGACAGCTCTGGGCAGCTTCCTCTGAACCACAGCGTCCGTGAAAGAGTTGGCACAGTAATGATTAAAGGGAGCAATAAGCAAAGGTCCAGTAGGTGCCTGGGAAAAGTTTGTTTCCATCCCCATTTAAGAATCTGATGACTTAGGAAATCTTCTAGACAATCATAGAAAGACAAAGCACGTGTCCCAACAGTGGCTTCACAGCGTGGGCTTTGCATACTAGAGCAGCACTCAACACGTAGACTCCAAGCTCCAGAATGACCAACAGGAGCCATCACAGGCCACAGCCCTGGCAGCTTCCAAGGCTCCTTTTCTTTTGGACAAGCACTCTATCTTCTTGAGTTTAATTATGCACAATTTTGGCTCTACTGTAAAAGACGATAAACAGATATTGGATTCACTCTTCTCGAAGAACAAAGCTATACATCTCTGCAGGAACTAAGAAAGAATTAAAAAGGAGAAATAATTTAAAAAAATTGGGAGCTCGTCTCTTTTCCTACCCCAAATCATATTAGACAATTTGGTGGTATAGTCAATAATACTGTAATAACGTTGTCTGGTGACAGATGGTGAGCACCATATAACACAGAGAATCACATGGTCACCATTGATGCACACCTGAAACTCACGTAACACTGTTGGCCAACTGGACTTCAATTTAAAAACCTCCAAACAAAAAAACGAGTGAATGAGACTCGTAGGCATTGCCAGCCAGTACATTTCCTCTCAAATCTCTCAGCATCTTGTAGAAGGAAAATATGGTTTAAGGTGGTCTGGAGAGTGTGTGAAAGTCCAGGAAATGGGGTCAGGAGACCCAGGCTCTGGACATCAACACACTGTGACTCTGGACCACAGCTTTCTCAACCAACCATGACAGTCAGTCTTCATTTTGTAGATTCAAAGATATGCAGGTCCTGTCCTCACTATCCCTTCAAAAAAAAAGTTGTTTTTTTTTTGTTTTTTTTGTTTTTAAGGTGCTTTCTCATCTCTTTCCTTGATTACACCCAAGGCTGTCTTATACTGTGGTTTAAGCTTTGGCTGGGGCAGAATTTACCTTCTGGGAGTCTTAGAAGATTAGGTAATCCCTCTTAGCCTTGGTTTTATCACCTCTAATAAAGCAAAAGTAATACTACAGAGTTCACAGAGGTATTGTAAAGTTTAATAAGTCAATTAATATAAAGGCCTATGTAGTGCATGGCAAATAGTAAACACACATGAGCTATTATTTGCCATTCATATTAATTCTCCAAAATATTCCTTGGAATTTCTCTTTTCTTATGACTTCATTTCTGCACGCATGGCCTGACTCAGCTGTTTAGGAATACAAAACAACTTTTCCAGTTTCAAAATTTAAAATGAAATATTTTTAAATGTGTATTTTGTTAGTCGGGTTTCAGGAAAAGTGTCTGCCCCATATGTCACATTTGCCCTCTTGTTGGCTGAATTTTGACCACGTAGAATAGTGCTTTCTGAGCTATACAGCATAGATAGGTGATTGGTTCTGTAGTATTTCAACACTCAGATTCTAATCTTTTTTTCAACAGCATTACAAGCACAGAGTGAAAACACGTGGTTGTTTTTCTTCCATAAAACAGGATCACTTGACATAATGGTCCTTGACTTTAGCTTTCCAGCTCTAAAATATCTGGGCATACTGCTGTTACAATAGACGTCAGCTAGGTAGGGTCTTGAACCTGAGTCATACCGAGGAGGCTTTGTCCTGGTGGGAATGGGCTTCTCTTCGGGTTTCACTTGAAGAAACAATCAAACAGGAAGGTAGCCTATATTTCTCACAATTCCAGGTTACTTCTTTGGAGGTAGACGGTGAGATTGGGTTGAGGATACTATTTGATTAAGCTTTCTTTGTGACAATTGGCAGAAGATTAAAGAGGAGTCATGCAGTTTCTCTCAACTCATTGATCAAAGACTGATCCTAAATGGAGAAGGATGAGCTCAGAGATCCATTCTGTCCGCCAACTACCAACCTTTGGGGAAATGTCTAACTGAGTCGATTCCAGCCCCTCCGGCTTAGTTCCTGCCTCCTTTATGAAGTCTTCCTGGTCCCATACTCAATTTAGTCCTTATTTATTGTCTTTAATAGTTGGTTTTACCAATCTCAGTAAATAGTAAGCTCTTTGGGTGGTAAGGAGCTTCTCTCTCTCCATTGTGACAAGCATGGTCCAGACTGTACAGTCAGTGCTCCAAACTGATCTGCTCTGACGTCACAGCCTGTGAACCCAGACTCCGTACTTTCTCAGCCCAACCCAGAGCAGTGCTTGACACAGTACACAGGCAATAAATAGTTGCAAATTCTCTTCTTTTTGAATAGAATTTTCCAGATTACCTTTGCCAAAAGCTTTCCTTCCCCCTTCCCAAACACCACATTGAGATAGATCTCTGCTTGTTGTCTCTCCTTTGCTTCTGGATTCCCAAGTTCTACAGAAGCTTATCAAAGGCTGAGAACTCAAGGGAGTGCTTTGGGTCAGGAGTGTCACAGGACAGGGTCACATTCTGCCTGCTAGCAGCGTTTTGTAAATAAAGTTTTACAGAAACACAGTGGTGCCCATTGTTAGGTAGTGTCCAAAGCTACTCTCCAGCTACAGAGACAAGGTGGAGTAGTGGAACCATGTGGCCTATAAAACCCCAAATATTCACTGTCTGGCATGTTATAGAGCAAGCTTGCCAACCCCTGCTTGAGTTGAAACTATAGAACCTTTCAGTTGTTTATCAGTTTTGAAAAAGATAAGGAAGAGGAGCTCTGGAAATTGCCAGGTACAGAAAATTATAATATTTAATGACAGTTTCATAATAACGGGAACGCTGGTTGGCATATATTGCCATAGATGCGCATATACATACGTAAATATGGATTTATAAAATTCTTTCTTGTATGTAATCTCATTTGATTCTATTAGCCTCCAGATGAGCTAGATAGGGCAATCATGTCCCCATTTCACACAAGAAGAAATAAACGATGTGTTCTCGGGGGTAAAATCATTTTAAAAAATTGGTGCCCAGTTGGGTCTTTCTGTCATACCCAACAACAACAACAACAATAATAATAGCAGCAGTGCTTTTTTCCAGCCTTATTCCTTCTTCCCCATTGAGCTGGTACTGGATGATCTCCAACGCTGGGTGCTGGGGGGTGTTGCTTCATCCAGTACCCCAGCTGGAGCACCCCAGATCCTACTACACAAGCAGAGTTGACTCTGTGGGCCCCATTGTCTGAGGTGGCGCCACCCGTGCTCCAAAAATAATTGTAGAATGAACAAAGGGCCGTGAATTTCCATGTTTCCCCTGGAATTTTCTCAGTTTCGGTATCAGAGTGGGTATCAGCTGGCATTTCCTTCATGTTTTTTTCCAAAGGTACCCCAATTCAGTGTTTTATTACAGAAGATTTATGACTTTGGGTGGTGTCATAGCTTCCCACAAGGTATACATACCAAAGGTGTCATGCTTCCATCTCTGTATGTGAAAACAGAAGGGGGCCAGAACAAAGCGAGGACAGATGCTATCACTATGTCCTCCTTGGTGAGTTATGAAAATCTGAATGATCCCACTCCAGGAACTGTCAATGCCACCCACGGCCCCCGCCACCACCACTAACTAGCTAATGGCCCCTAGCGGTATCTTAGCCAGGAAAAAGGCTGATTAGCAGAATAAATATATATATTTATATATCTGATTTTATGCAGAGCAAGGGATTCCTAACTGTCCCCTAGAACGTGAGGTCTATTTTGCAGGTGGAATTGGACTTTGGACATTTTTGTGAAGTTAGAGCATGCTTCAAGACCCTGTTTACAGCAAGTCTTCTTTCCCAAATTAAATGCCTTTCTTGCTTTCCTTTCTTTTCTTCCTTTCCCCTTGTAAACTCAAGTTTACCCTCTCATCATCCCCCATCTGCTGTGAATCTGTGACTAACGCTGTGGAGAGTTTAGGGCCTGAAGACAGATTAGAAAGTCAAGGACCTTGGACTCCAGTTTGGGCTGGGGTTTTAAAAAGCTGTGGGGTGTTCAGCAGGTCACAGATTATTTCTTGGCCTCCGCTTCCTCTGTTTCAAAACAATGGGGCTGCCCTTGAGGACCTTCCAGGTCCCTTGAAACTCTCAAAGACTCCGCTATGTTAAATGCAGTCGGAAGCACACCAGAAGCAGTAATACGGGTGCTGCCACCTTTGGGTGGAAAACATTAACTCACCGCACCAGACACAACTGTGAAACCAAAGATATTTTATGGAAATGCTCCTGGACGGCAGTCCCAAGCCCAGTGACTATTTCCTTTATTTTTTTTTTTTAAGATTTTATTTATTTATTTGCGAGAGAGAGAGAGAAAGAAAATGAGAGAGAACATGAGAGGGGAGAAAGTCATTGGGAGAAACAGACTCCCCACAGATCTGGGATCCTGATGCAGGACTCAATCCCTGGGCTCCAGGAGCATGACCTGAGCTGAAGGCAGTTGCTTAACCAACTGAGCCACCCAGGCGCCCCGCCCAATGACTATTTCTTCCATGTGATTCCAGGTCATACAGGCCTCCACCCTTTAATGTAGAATTTCTGGCATAAACCAGTACAAATTTGATTTTTTTATGTCATTTGCCCTTACATATATTAAAGCTTTTCACCCTGATTAATGTTCTATGGATTTTCTTTTTCATGGTACAAAAGTTTCCATAGTTTCAGAAAGCTTGGAGTACTTTGGTTTATAATGCATTCTAATTAAATGATTGATTAGCGAGTAATTGACCAACCCCAAAAATCCATTATAGAGAAACAGAACAAAACTGTTGGCATTGGAATAAAATTAAGTCTGGATTTAAGGTTTTGGGGTCATCCTACTTTCTAACTGTGCTCTCTGGGAAGTCATTTAACTCTTCTGTGCCTTCCCATCATTGTTGAGGGGTTAAAAAATATAGTGTTGTAAAGTCCTCTAGCAAGGTTGCTGATGCTTGGGAAGTAGTCATTATACAGGAAATAGAAAATGCCGTTGGTGGCAGCCTGTGATGTTGAAATCAAAATGGGCTTTGAAGCCAGAAGATTGGTTCCAATCTCTAGCTCACCCACCTATCGGTTTCGTGACCTGGCATGGTTCACTGGACATTTCTAAGCTCATTTCCTTCTCTGAATAACAGGAATCAAGACCTTCTGGAGTTACTTGAGGTTTATAGGATATTACTGTGGATTGAATTGTATTGTCCTACCTAAAATTTGTATGCTGAAGACCTAATGCCCCATGCAGATATATCTGGAGATATATAGAAGCTAATTTGGAGATATATAGAAGCTTCTTTAGAAGCCAATTACAGTTAAAGGAGGTCATAAAGATGAGCCCCTGACCTGATAATATTAGTGTTCATATAAGAAAAGACACTAGAAAGCACTCATATTCTTTTGCTTTCCTCCCTCCCGCACACCCTTCCCCTACCTACCTCTCTCTCTCGTGCATATGCACTGAGGAAGGGCCGTTGCAAGCAGAGAGAGAGCTATCGTCTACAACTGAAGAGAGCTCTCACTAAACACCAACCCTGCTGGCACCTTCTGGAGACTGGTTTGGTTTTGATTCTATCTGTAGAACAGGGATAATAACGGTATCTACCTATTTGGTTTGTAGTTCAGGTTAAGGGAGGTGATCTATGTAAACTAGAAAGTGTTTTAAGTTACTTTCTACTTTGCTTCTGAATCACTTTGGTCTATTACTTCTTTCAACCTGTGGTTTCACTGGGAATAAGAACTCTAGTGGATTAATCTTATTAATGGCCTAGCAAAAGAAGGCATCAACTTATTAAGTAATTCATTCATTTAAAAACAAGTGTTGATCACTTACTATGTCTCAGGCACCGTTCCGTACGCGAGAGGCACGTCAGGGAATAGGAACACTAAGTAACACTAAGTAAGGGGGGCAGTGTCCAGAACACTAACCTTAAATTTATTTATTTTTTCTCTTTTTGAGGAGATAAAAAGCAGGATTGGGGGATTCAAATTTGGGAAAAGCATTTATGCAATTTGAACTCAAACGGTAAATCAATATATCACAGGAAGGTCAGGATTATTTGACTTAGTGTTTAACTTTTTCAAAACAATCTTCTTTCCTTCACTCTTGGGTATAGAGGAAAAAGTAGGTTATGTCATATTTAAGCTTTTTTTTTTTTTTTAATTGAGACTCAGGTTGATTTAGGTGACCCACAACTTTCTCATTTTTTCAGAAATTCTGTGCATCTGCAATTTTCCTTGTCCAAGCCAGTCTCCCCGACACGGTCTTCAGCTCGCTGCGCACGGAGCGTGAATTCAACTTTCGCCAGGAGACAAGTCTCCTGGTTCATTTTGGTTGGCGGACTCCACCCCTGGCCAGGCTTTGGCATCTGGCGCCGGTAGGAAAGGTCTCAGCATTGTGAGTGTAGGAAGGGTGGGGGCCCCCAGTGACCTCACCCTTTCATTGAATGAATAGATCTTTCCCAGATAACAACCGCTCTGAAACATGCCAGCCGGAAGGGAAGGGCCAGTTTCCGAAAATCAGCAGCGCCATTACCCATTCATTCAATCAGGGGCCTCGGTGCCCTGAGAAAATCGGCTTCTCCACCATGGCTTGTGCTGCTTTCTACTTTGTCACCTCCCTGAGAGACGTCTGGAAAGACGGAAACACGGCCATGGTTATAATCCAAATGAGCAGAGCCATGAGTCAAAGGAGATTTGCTTTTGTGTTCCTTGACACGGCTCTGTATGAAAGAGACAACAGCAATGCTCAAATACTATGGCCTTTGCTTCTCCTTGCTGGGATCCTATTGCCAGTTTAATTTCCTCTCTGTGTTGATTTTTGACTAACTCAATCAGCACAAAACAGAAGCAACAGTAAGCATAACGTTTTGTAAATGCAAAGGCTCTCGGGGGAGCCACTCGCCTTCTGATATCACGTGAGTCAAAAGAAAGTAAAGGTGGCCCGTGTGTTAGAATCCTTGTTTTCTCATCCTGGGAACCGTCCTCCCCATCATTTCCAAGATTACGTTTCCCAACAGAGTCGACTTTACAAACAAGCCCGGCAGCTAGATGGACTCAAAGATTGTTATCTAATCAACTTGAAATGTATCCATTCAATTTTTAAGGAAATGGAGTGGATCCGTGGTAGGGTACATCCGGTTCCTGACTTCAGACAGACCTCGGGGTCGGACGTTGTCAGCCTCAAGTTCAATAACTATTTGCTCAACCTTTAAACCAGAGGGAGAAGCTAGGACCGCAGGGCTCCAGGGCCAGCGTCATAAAAAAAGAGTTGCATTTTTCCACCTCCATGTACAGTCGGGCACATATAATTAGACAGTAGCAAGAAGCTTCCCGCAGTCACCAGCTCTGTTTTCCAAAAATAAAGGCATAACTTTCTATGAACAAAAAAATTGTGCTCCCAGTGAAACATCTTCGTATTGACAGAGATCTGCAGATGGAGGCAGAAGTAAGGCAGGCAACAGAGGGAAGCATTCTAATGTAAAATAAGCTTTATGTTATTAAAATCATCCATTTCTCTAGCTACGTCATGAATATTCATTGATTCCCTACCCTTTCTGGTACTCGAAATGAGCTGCTGCAAAGTTGCTGTCGAAGGAACACAGTCTCTTCCAAATCTAGAAGGTTCAGGATCCAAAAGGCAGCTCTGTGAAGGGGGGCTCCCCATAGTGAGAGAAGCAGTGAGGGGGTTTGAGGGTATGGAGTGAGAGGTCCACCTCTGGGTCATCTCTGGGCTTTACCCCGCCCCCACCTCCAAGAATTTACTTGGAAGATGCCCCTCCAGGCTTCTAAGAAGAGACCGAGTTTGAGTTCCCTATCTTTCCACCCCAATGTTTATTTCTTACCAATGTTTATTTCTGCAACTCCTTGTTTTGGGACGGAAGCCCCTCTTGCCAATTAGAGATCGGTGGAAAAATGCAACAACTGCCTGATTGTGGCCTGTGTTTTACCTCCAGTGCAAATCAGTTTGTCCACAGACCAGGGAGAAAGACTTCTCTGTCGCTTGATCAGGTCTTCCTAGGGGCACTGGTGTTTCTGAAACCAAAACACCGTGCTTCCCCCCCAAACCACCTGCCCGATGTTGCACACAGAGTTCCACCTTTCTGAATTTCCATTTTCCCATTTTCCCATCTACTGAAACAGCTGTCCCCCCCTCTGAGGCTGGGAATGAAATGACAAGGGGCAAAGCGCTTTGGAAGCAGTCACATATGGTGCGACCCCAGGGATGAGCCCCAGTGACGGTGATTACAAAGAGCAGGTGCCTCCACTCTGCCCCCGCAGAGCTTGGTACCCTCAGACAAGGCATGGTTGTCTGTCCAGCTCCTCAGCCCATTAGAACTGAGGCTAGGTGGCTCAGTCGGCTAAGGGTCCGAAGCTTGATTTCAGTTCAGGGTCAGTCAGGGTCCTGATTTCTGTCAGGGTCCTGAGATGGAGCCCCGAGCCAGGCTGGGTGTGGAGTCTGCTTACAGTTCTCTCTCTCCCTCTGTCCCTCCCTTTAATTAATTAGTTAATTAGTTAATTTTTTAAAAAAAGAACTTAAGCTCCAGGAAAGCCCGTTTTTTATGTTGTCACCGTATCACCAGGCACCCAAGGACTCTTTGTTTGAGAAATAAAAAGAGTGAAGTAATGGTTCAGACATGCTGCCAAACTGTTTTCCTGTTTGCTTATTATTTAATAACAACAGCCTAAGGCATTTCGTGTGCCAAAACCCTTACCGAAATTTAGTGGGAAAACTTTTCTGCTAACTCTTAAGAGTGTACCTTTGAAAAATTATTCTTTGCCATGCTGTATTTTCATGGGAGTAGAGACATTATATGATAAGCATATAAACTTCAAAAAGCCAGAAACAGTGCACAAAGATCAACCTTGTGTTGCTGTTCTGCAGGGGAGAACACGTGCCCCTGATACAGTAATGGTGGCATCCGTAGGCTGGCAATGGTATGCTTTGCCTCTAGGCAACACTACCTCCGTCTTCTCTTGGTGAACCTGCTACATGCCTGCGTGCCCCCTGCCATTCTGACTTTTGCTGAACAAGGAAGGCTTTCTCTGTGGAGCCACTTAAGTGGGTGTTGTCATGTCACCCTCTAGTGGCTTCTGTCAAAGCTCCAAGAATAGGGAAGAAGAGGAAATACACAGGGATTGGGGTCCTGGAGCTGGAAACTTGACCAGACATGAAGGTAGGCAGTGCTTACATACCATAGGAAACCAACAGAGCAGTCCCTTATATGCATTTAGGAAACATCGAGCATCTACTGTGTGCAGGACTGGGGACACAAGGATGATCGCCCCCAAGCCGGTGGTTGGGTAAAGAGATACTATTGTCGGGGGAACAGAATGAATCAGGAGGTGGGAATTTACTTTAGCTGGATTGTTTCGCCTTCAACCAGTTTGTAGCTCTAACCAGGTCCTGAAGGTGTAACTGTTAATAAGTGGGTACTATTTTATGGCTATTATCAGCCTTATATATATATAATTTCCAACTGGATATCTCCACCATCACTCATATATCTAAAACCAAATTTCCTTCCCAATCTCCCCTTCTTCCTTTATGTTCTGTCTCCAAAATACGCCCAGTGGTCCAACCCAGGGGCCTACAAGTCAGCCTGGACTTGCTCTCACTCAGCCCTCAGCCCGACATCCAACCAGTCACTGAGTTCCAGAGCTTCCGCCTCAGCTCTTTCCCACCACCTCTGGCCTTCGCCCCCTTCTCCCTTCTCTCTTAGCTTCAGTGGTAAAAGGGATTCCTAACTCCGACCTCCCTGCCTTTAGGTTTCTTTTTTTTTTTTTTTTTTTTCCTCAATGCATCCTCCACAATGTTAGAGCAATCATTCCGAAATGCATTTTTAATAATATCACTTCTCTGCTCAAAGCCCATTGATGGCTCACCCTGAATTTCAGGTTAACTTTCAAAGGCACTAATTTAACAAGCAGGACCTTTCCTGATCTGGACCATGACTGCCTATCATCACTTACTCGCTGTCTCCCGCTCCTTTTCCCACCACTGCCTTCCCACAGCACATATGTGCTGTTTGCTCTTTGACCTGTCCAAATTGATTTAGTTCTGTTCTCTGAACAGATGCTGCTGTTTTATGTTCCTGGACATATCACATGTAGTTCTTCTGCTCCAAGTATGCGCCGATCCCTTTGGGTAATTAAAGATCACCTACCTTTGCCAGCCCAGTCAGGCTGGTCTTTAAGGAGTCTCCCTGGGCAAGCAGTCTTATGGAGCTGCCTCTCGTCCGGTCCCAGGGAGCACTGTGCTTCTAGGTCCTGGGAGTGATCACACCGTCCTGGTCTGTTCCCCACACGGGGTTATGAGTTCCTTGAGGGAAAGAACCATGCTTTAGCCAGCTTTCAATCACTATGTCTGGCACAATGTTTAGAACAGAGGGAGTTCTCATTAAATATTTGCGGAATTCATCAATTATAAAATGAACAAATGTATAATAAATAGAAGTTTTCTATTTTAGAAAGTTAACTTTAAGGGACGTTGGTTTCAACAGTGCACTAGGATTGTGTACATGTTCTCGTTGGAAAAGCTGGATGGAAGGTATACAGGTACCCGTTGTACTATTTTTTATAACTTCTTATGAACCTTAAAATATTGAAAATAAAACAGTATTTTTTAAAAAAATCTAAGGAAAATAACAACTCCATGCAGCATTTAACTTCCTATGAATTATTCAAAAATCAACACACTTTTAAAAAATTAAAATTAGTTCTATTTTCTCCTAAAGAAGAATGGACAGCCTCTCTGAGAGTCTCAGGAAAACCTAGCAGGCGTTTTGGTCTTTGTCACCTACTCCTCCACTCCTCCAGCCAGCCAGAGGCTTTGGTAAATGTTTTGTTCAGAGACAGCTTATGATACAAAAAGACTTCTCTCTCTTGTCATCTGAGGACAAGAACCAGGCTCAAAAAAAAAAAATGTGTGCTTTACCAACCGAATGTGGCTATGTACTGGGTATGCCATTGACAGCAGCATTAGCTTTGAAGCTTTCCAGAGGTCGGAGCCTGTGCATGTTTTCTACTTATCCCCCAGACCCCTCTCCCAAGGGCTACACTGGGGTCCCTGGTCAGAACTTTGCTCTCGGATGTAAAAGGCTTTTATTGGGCTCAAAGAGGAGATCCTGGAAGCAGGGAAAGTAGGTGGGACTGGAAGCAGGGGTCGGATGACATTTTCCCATGGTTACATGCTGGATTACATCACGGCTGTCTGAGTCAGCAGGCACTGCTCTAACAAATCCCATAGAGTGGGTGGCTTAGGCTCTAAAGGTTTATTTCTCACAGTTCTGGAAGTTGGGATGTTCAAGTTCAAGGTGACTGCAGATTCAGTGTCTCCTGAGGACCCGCTTTCCATTTGCAGATGGTTGCCTTCTTGCTCTCTCCGCACAGGGTGAGAGACAGCATCGCTCTCCGCTCTCCCGTCTTCTGACGAGGGCACTAATCCCATTCAAGAGGGCTCCACCCTCCCGACCTCCATACCTCCCAAAGGCCCCGCCTCCAAAGACCACTGCATTGAGGATTAGGACTTCAACATGGGGATTTGGGAGGGACCCAAACATGCAGTCCATGGCAATGATCTTGCCTTCTCCTGTAATGACACATGAAAACTGCACAGAGAGAACCACAGCGCAGAGCAAAGCAGAAGGCAGACCTGGGAATGGAAGCATGGTGAGAACAGTTTAAGGGAAGCATGCTCTTCCAGGAACATTTGGCTTATCCTCCCTGGCTAAGTCCTACAAGACGGTTAGGTTATTAACCTCATCCCAGGGACACTTCCTGGTCCCCCAGCATCCACTATGCACACAGAGACTGGGTGCAAGCCCTTACACGTGCTCCCCCAGCACCAAGCATTTGCTCTCCTGATAGGATCTGTGACACGTGTGGATTAGAGTTACTGGCTCGCCTGTCTGTCTGCCAGCTCAGCTGCGATCACACCTGTTGAGGACAGGGACGCCATGTTGTATGGCCAGTGCTCTCTGGCACAGAAATAGCTTCTGCGTAAACAAAATGCTGTGGCCATGGTGGGGATTCAAGGGACCAGGCTCTTCTAAACTAACAATTCTATCTGTGACCCTGCATTTTCCTGTGACTTGTATATTTTCCACAGAACTAAAGCGAACTGTTTGGGTTGGCAATATGAAATCCAACGTGTGCATTGAATCCACTGAATGTTTACCTAAAACACTACCCCTCCCCCGAAAATAATAATCACTGCTGGAGGTTTTGATAATTCTGTATGATTTCACCAGGAAGAACACTTACCTGTTGGCAATGTGCAGTGACTGGCCAACCAGCCTACGCTTCTGATGGCCTTGGACAATTATTGGGCATTTTTCCACCGGGGATGGTTCCACTGTTCAATACAGAGTAGATAACCTGGAGCACTCTTTGGAATTCATGATTTCCCATGCCAAGCATAACCTACATCGCTAGTATGTTCTTTATCTCCCTCTTGAAGATGAAAGCTGCTTCTGTGATGTGCACCTACACAGAGCAGATGTTCCCGCTGGCTTTACGTAAACAAACAATTCTCCCAAATCAAGACCTGTTCCCACCAGTGCTGTTAATCTATCTCTCCGTTAATCAACAAATGTCTATTGGAGACCAGGCACCCTTCCAAAAACTGAGAATACAGCAGTGAAGAAAACAGAGAGCCCTGCCTTCAAGGAGCTGATACAATGCAAGGAGTATGATTGCACTGGTTGAGAAACATACAAATAAAATTGTAAGAAATATCCGAGGTAATAGAGAAAGGATTTCCTGCCTGAAGGAAGTAACAGTTGGGGCTCTGCTTTATTGAGTGACTGGCTCAAGGCCAGAGAAAGCACTAGTTGTGAGGATTATTATTGGAAAGAATTTGTTGTAATTAGGTAAACCAAGTACTATTAACTCGGAGCTACAGGGATATGGAAATAGAGAACTTTCTTTGAAATGGCATTGGCAGCTATGGGTTTTGCCTAGGGGCTGCGATGGGATTTAACATAAAACTGTATTATTTGGCACCAAAGGAATTTTCCCCTCTCCCCTGTTTGTCTCCAAGGAGCAATAGGAGTTATTGAATATATGTAATGAAGTAAAAGCTTGACTAGTTGAAAGAAAATTAGGGCACATTTGTTTTTCTGTGTCAGCCTGAATAAAGTAACTCGTTAGTGGTCAATCCTCTCCTAGAACCAGTACACAAAGGTGAGAACTTGCCACAGAGTCAAAGGTCGAGCTAGGTGTTCACTGCCAAGGCCCTCTACCGTCTGTACAATATTTGCCTTGTCTGCACACCGCCTATCCTATCACTGACAAAGGTTCTTCTTTAAGTCAACTCACATTTTTACTTAAATTTTGCTTAAGGCAAATTCGATGTCACCATGGGTAGAAAACCAATATCATTGCCATACATGGAATACTATCATAAAAAATCAATAGAACCAGTCAAGCAGTACCATTATATTCTAGCTAGATAGTGTTGTCTAGCTAGACAGTGAAGACTCTGATTCTTGAGGTCTTCTCTTACGTGGTTAAAATGAGAAATTGGCAACGGTTAGACCAGCTTCAGAAGCATCAGTCTGAAACTGAGGGATCTTCCTTGAGGCCATTAGAAGGAAGGCCTGAGAACTGAAAGGGAGAATCTCTTCTCCTTCTGTCATTCAATGTTATTATCATTGTCCATGCATAAGCTAAAATGATATCTCCGTTCTATGAATTCAAGACTCTTTGAACTTTGGGAACTGTTGAACTTGATGACCTTGAGAAGGCCTTCCAGCACAGTTCTTGGAGACACACTTTCTAGTCAAAGGCAGGGCGGAGAGATGGCATCTGAAGCCCGCTGGTTCAGTCTGCTGTTTCCTCTCCCAGCCTAGCCAAAATGTCACAGCCCATGTTCTGTCCTCTAACTCGGGGAGGCATCTCAACCACCTTCAGCCCGGAAGTCTCTCTTTAACAAGACAGAAAGATAGAGAAAAGATGAGAGAAAAAAGGGTGCAATCACTTACCAGGATCTGGGTGATCCAGGACAGATGGAGAAAACTCAGATCTGCTGCTGGACCTTGAGTTTACCTGACACCCAACATCCAGGTATCTGAGAACGTCTCTTGTGGAGGCAGTATGTTGAAATTCAATGAAGTTTTTCACTCTCCAGGCAGATGTTTGGAATTCTATAAACCATGCTCCCCCTCCCCCATTGCCTTCTGCACCAGATTACTCTTGGCCAGAATTACTTGTTGTCAAGTACACACCTTGAGTCCCATATATAGTCCCAGGCACATACCACTCGATCCCAGGGCCAGGTCACCCTTGCCAGGCTGTAAAGAAGAAAAGAACCACCGAACAGACCTCGAATTCTTAATGAAACTGAGCAGGGAAGTTAGGACCATTCTTTTTTGTTATATTTGTAGGCTCTCCATCAGTGTTTTTGTTGACTGCCCCCGTTCAGTCTAAATAGTCTCCTTTTTTGCTTCGTTCCAGCAAGGAATTAGTCTTGATTTAATCTCAGCTTAAAAAGTTAATGACCCTTTTAATCTATCTTAATTGTTTATGTAAGACCATTTAGTTTGGGGTGCTCAAATATTATGGTTTGCCTAAAGCATTTCTCTAAGACAATACATGGAATCTCTGGGATTTCAGAAAGAGAACTCCCTCTTGTGGCAAGAGCAGGTTTTGCAGCCAATTCTAGAGCGTCTGAGTTGGCTGCTGAAGAGCTGGAAGATCTCAGAAACCTCCTCACTCCACAGCTGGGGTAACTGAAGTCCAGTGAGGACAAGTAACTTGTCAGTGTTTCTGTCTGGTTGGTGACTGAGGCAGAACCAGTACCCAGGTCTCCTGTCTCCTGATCAAGAGATTTTCCTCTCTATTTTAGAAGTTGACGGAATACCATCACTGGTGTGATTTCTTCCTCCCCAGGCTTCGCTTCCTGCTGCCTCTGGATGGAGCGGGTGGAGAGGCAGTTCTCGGTTTGGGTGGGAACTCTTCTCCTCCACGTGACAGCTGTTTCCTGCTGAACTTTCTCTGTCAGGCAATTACCCATTTCTCAGAGATGACCTAGAGGCTCTGTCCCTTACAGCGGACACTGGTTTGGCTCCTAAGACAAGGACTCTCTCCATCTCTTTGGAAACAGCTATCACTGTGACCAGGCGGAGGCTGCTGCTTGTCTAGTTGTCTTTCATAGGTTTCTGGCTTGTTGTGGCAAATGGGAAGGGGCAACACAGCCCTAACGGACATAGAACGACACCACCACAACCCCCCTTCCAATAAGGGATAACATTTGTAAGGACTAGAAACATGATGGAACTCTCTGGAGCCTTGCTACTCAAAATGTGTTCTGTGGAGTCTTCCAGAACTACAGAATTGTCTTGGGTTTTTGTTTGTTTGTTTGTTTTTGTTTTGTTTTGTTTTGTTTTTAAAAAAGCACATTCTGATTGAGTAGACCTGGGACCCAAATTCTGCATTTCTCACAGGCTCTCAGGAGGTGTCAGGGCTGCGGGCTCATAAACCACATGCTGATAAGCAGGGCTGGAGTAAATGAAGTTACCTACCAAGTTGTAAAACACAGGTCACAGCCCTCTTTTGTTCTGTGACTGGGTGCAACTTGAAAGTCACTTATCAAAGTGAAGAAAATTACAACCTCTTGGGGCCCATAAACTAGTGAAGAGAGCCGTCCCCAACATAGCCGAATCCATACAGATTTTAGTCACCACTGAGTGGAGAGCAGGACATTAATTCTTGGATCCCCAAATACACTTCTTCTCCCCATGCTTCTTACTTCAAAGTCTATCATGTAACCTCAAGTCTACAAATCAGAGAGTTTCTGCTTAGAAGAAGGCCAAGTCTGGCAGATCTACACCCTCAGGCACTACTCTCTCCTGTGACTACCTTGTTAGGTTTCCATGAACAAGAGATCTTTTCCTCACAGGCCTTCCCAGTAAGAGCTTCCATCGGGCTCTGTCTGTATTGCCCACGAGGCAAAGAAAAGCCAGGAAGTGAAGATCTGGAAAAGGAACAAAGCAGCATCCGAGGGCCTTAAGGGATACCCACCGGGGAAAGAGGAAGCTGACCCGGTCCAAAAAATACCCGGATATCACACAACGATTCTGGCGACAGCAGAGAAAAAGAGCGTCTGTAGTTGTTCACCATTACTTTTCCTTTGACTGACTTGCCACATGGAGATAAATATTTCTCAGACTTACAATATTTTGCATGCATTAATTATGGATCATAGTCTTGAGTTTTCCATCTATTATAACTAGGAGAAATGATGAGACTTCTGGAAAAGCAGCTCTAATCTAGTTCTGAGTTGATTTTGTAAATAATCGCTTGGAGCAAAGCAAATGCCAAGACTTCTTGTGCCCCCTGGAGACAGGTGGGTAGCCCTCAGGCTGGGCGGCGTGCCAGCGAAGCCTCCATTACTGGGGTCTCGGTCAGGGGCTCTGGGGAACAGCCTCCGGGGTGGAGATTTCCAGGGAACAGGTTCACTGGGGAAGGCTATGCAGACCGTCTCCGTAAGGGAGTTGCAAAGCATTGGGAAGCAGGTTCAGTGGAGGGAGAATTGAGCTGCAACATAGTTACACCAGAGGTTCAGCTGATCCCGTGTGGGGCACAAAAGCAGGGAGAGCCCTTCAGAGATGTTCCAGATTAGAGCGAAGGGACCATGCCTTTCTACCTGCGCAGACTGGATATAGACCACCCTTGGGGAGGGCACCCTTGGATGGGGCAGCTTCCTTGGGTTGAGGTAATTCCTAGGAAGGAATTGGGTATGAAGGGAGCCTAGAGGAGCCAACAGTCTTGAAAGGACACTCAGAGAATGAGCGCCTTGGTCCCGGAGGGGTAGGGTGGGGACAATCTGAGCAGCACATCACACCATACCATCGGCTCTAGTGACCAGTTCCAAAATTTCCCCTTCTCATTCCTGAAGGCTACTGATGTCTGGGGGGGCTGCTATCTTTCAGCTTTGGTGGGGCGGTGGGGGGGAGGGGCAGGCAAGGGATTGGTCTAACAAAGTAGAATCATCTGGGGCAACTTTTCAAAATGTCTATGGCCAATTCCCACTCTCTGGATCAACTGATTTCTTTTTTAAAGATTTTATTTATTCATATGACGAAGAGATCACAAGTAGGCAGAGATGCAGGCTCCCCGCTGAGCGGATCGAGCCCCTCCCCCCATGTGGGGCTCCATCCCAGGACCCTCGGACCATGACTTGAGCCGAAGGCAGAGGCTTAACCTACTGAGCCACCCAGGCAGCCCCGGTTGAACGGATTTTAAGGTTCACACAGAGTAGAGACCTCTCGACCTCATAGATTAGACAGTTATTCTTAAATCTGAAGGGCGATAATGTCCCTTCACACGTACGTGCAGTGGCTCAGGATTACATCTGGCTGGCAAGACCATGAGCTGCGAATTCCAGCCACTGCCGCTCCAAAGGGATTAATTAGAGATGTCTAAGGTGTTTAGGGGAAGGAAGCGGCCAACATAAACATGAAGGCTGCCACCACAGCCATGGTGCCATCCCCCGGCACTTTGCAGATGAGTTTTATTGGCAAGATTTTAAAGGTTTGAAGCTTATAGTTTGTTTCTTTTTCGTTCTGTAGCTCGGAGTTTGTTTCTCTTTCTTTTTATTTTTGGTTCAATGTCTGCCTTTGGGTCCTTGTATAAAGGAGACTTTTATCCACCTCGCTCTTGTAATCCCACCAGTTTTGGCCGAAGTACAGTGGTAGTTAGCCTTTCATAGCAGAACAAACTATACTTGGACCTCGTTCAGATCGTATTTCCCCAAACGTAGCAGTTATGTGCTATAAAAATAAAATTCCAGCAATGTATGCTCTCCTTTAAGATACCAACTTTATAAAGCCAGTGTTCTTAGGGTGTGCTTTCATGGGGTGTGTTCGTGGTTGTGTGTGTATACTATATATATAATAGTTATTTTGTTTCATGAAAATTTTCGAATACCAAATTGAAATTTTCAAATAGAAATGTAGATAGAATAGCTCATTTGACTTTTCCTTATTTATCACCTAGCCTTGACGGTTATCAATACATGGTTTTTTTCATTTATACTTACAATTTCCATCACCACTCTCTGGCACCCCCCCCAAAAAATAAAACCCTAGATTCTTTTGAGGCATATCCGAAGCATATCATTCCATTCACAAAACCTTAAAAAGAGACATACTTTTAAAATCCCTATCAATATTACTTTTATCTGCACATCTCCCGGAATTGATGTGAGCCATCAGTCTACTCCAGAAATGAAAGACTACAGAATTATTCATGCAACAGGCAGATACTAGGCACCTAACACAGGCGTGTTACTTAGGATAGAAAAGAGAATTGGACATGCTGTTTGCCTTCAGGAGTTTAAGATCAGTGCGTGTATGTGCGCGTGCACCCTTGTGCATGCGTGTGCGCATGCACGCGTGAGTAGGTGGGTGTGTGGATGCGTAGCTGGAAGGAGAGGCAGAAATAGAAAGCATAGGGTTGGCTACAGTGCGGTTTGCTGCAGGCAAGGGAGGACACGGTTTGGGGAAAGGCTTTTTACGAAAACTGATTCCTTGCGTGAATCTTGAAAATTTATCTCAAAGTGATGATGCAAAGGGTGAAGGAAATTCCAAGTAGTGGGAAGAACACTGTGAACATCCTGACTTGTACAACATGCGAAATGCCTACTTGCCCATCTGTTGAAATGGCTCTGTCCAATCAGCTCCCCAAAGGGGCCGTTTGGCATCACTCTGATGGTTGGCTACAGTCAACCACTCCTTTCTGCAGAAGGACCCTCTGAAATGAATCTAGTCTCAAAGAGAGGGCAGGTTTACTCATCTGTGACCTCTGACAGCATGCACTAGGGTTTGTATCTTAGATCTCTTCACCCACCCAGAAAAATTCTCAGTAGATACTACATGGAAGGGGACATATGTGCATCTGGGCAAATCAGAAATCATCAACTACGGAGGGTGACTCTGTGCCATAATCCCTGCATAATATTACCCAATGGGTCTATTGGATTTGAGTATTTGTGGTGGAACGTGGCATAGTAGATAAATGTTGGTTGGCATGCTAACAAAATCAATGAAATCATCTCTAAATGTTGAGTTGTTCTTTTCTCTTATGTGCTCCAATGAAAAATTGTTAAAAATACTTGCAGGGCGAAATTGGAATACCACTGGATGGTATGTATGTAGAGGTATTTTGGTCTATGTAAGTATTACATAGACTATGATATTAATAAAAATATCATCTACTCCTAATTCCTATTAAGAAACCACTTGAAATAACTTGCTAAGTCCCTTTTTATAAATGATTTAATCATGCATCTGCTATAGACTTATGAAATAGACTGCTATAGACTTATGAAATAGATCCTAGAACTATACCCATTTTACAGATAAAGATACAGACAGAAAAAGTTTCAGGAATTTACTCAAGATCATAGAAGCAGTAAATTTGGTGTTAGCACCTAGGCAGTGTGATTTCAGAATCCACAGTGTTAACACCATGACATATAGCTTCATTATGAATTTTTTGACATTTTATGATTTCCATGTAGAGTCAGGCTATGCCATGGATCATTATGGGACTGTGAAATTTCCTCTGTGAAAATCATTTGACTTTGATAACTTATGACCAAAAAGATGTACCTGTACACATATGTTAATACAGTATTATCTGTAATATAGTCCCAAATTGGAAATGGCTTAGATTGTCCACAATAGAATAATGGTTATGTGGTGTGTATATACTGTATGTGTGTTGTGTGTGTGTGTGTGTGTGTGTGTATGTGTAATGTATCCACATGATAGATCTTTGTAGCCATGAAAAGGTATATTTAAAAAAATAAATGGGGAAATAGAATATAATGGATAGAATAGAATAGAAAATAGAATATAGAAATATGGAAGTAAAAATAAATTAAAATAACTAAAAATGTTAAATTTGGATAGAACTGCAGGTGTGTATATATATATGTGTGTGTATGTATATATATGTGTGTGTAAGACATATTATCTATATCTATACACATTACATCTGTATCTATCTGTGTATCTATCAAGAGAGGAAGTTAAAGAGAGAAGACGGGATTAAGACGCACATATGCCAAGATAGTGATTAGTAGTGTTTTAGGATGGGGAGGTTATGGCATACTTTTATTTATTTTACTGTTTTCGACAATAAACTTTTACTGATCCATTTAGAGAAAATTTTTATTCATGAGGATGTCTACCTCTACCCTTGAGGTATTTAAACTTTTGGTTGAAAATGAGTCCTAAATATAAGAGCATCATACATTTTACAAACCATACTTGTGTTCCAATGCAACTGACACTCCATTTTGTTTTTTTGTTTTGGGAGTAAGAGTCAAAGAAATCTTTTTATTTAAATGTTGTGATCAGCATTTCTAGTCTTGCCTTCATCTTGGCCCATTTATAAAGGATCTTAACAGAAATGAATGATATACTTTCACTTATGTCACCTCTTTTCAAGCTCCGAAGGTCTTTTCCTCATTGATAGTTATCTGTCATAGTGAGCAAAATGATCAGTTAGTTCATATTGGCAGGAGGAAACATTAAAATAAAAGATGATTAGAGACTGCAAAATATTCTGTACTAAATAGCATGCTGCTACGAAATATTACCCAGCTTCCTTCAATTTTACATGGAGTCATACTTCCTTCATGCCTCCTGCAACCTCAGAACCATCTTCTTTAAATAATGCAGTGAGGAAATTAAATAATTAAAGCTGCAGACAAGAAGTGTTAAAGACTTTACACAGAAAAGGAGGGAAGAGGACAAAGAAAGAAGTTCAAGTTCTCAGAGAAAACACTTGAAACTTTCAAAGCATCTGCTATTTAAAAAGAAAGCCCACGTGAAGGAGACCTGAAGGGTTAGGGGAAGTGGTTTGTTTTTTTGTTTTTTTGTTTTTTTTTGGTTAGGCAGGAAATTGGTGATTTTTGTTGATTGTCTCATTTGAGTCAGGCCTCTGGTGTTATTGATTAGATTGCAGAGTTTCGAGTAAATTTTAAATTACAGACCCATCAAGCATCCTTCCGGATGCTGGGACTCATTGGAAACATGTCCTCCTTGTTCTCTGGTTATTGTAGAAGCCAAAAGCTGACTTTGGGAGATATTGCTGGCAGACTGGCAACCTTTATGGGCAGAGTTCATGGTATTCCATTTTCCTACCCAAGCTTTTCTCCGTATGTTGAGAACTAGATTACTTTTAATGGATTTTACATGTCTCAGAGAACTGACCCATTTTCCCTAATTTGATCAAGAATCTAGATCCTCATACTTTGCTCAGAAATTGACTTTTATATGTAAGGGAAGACACAAAGTCATAAAGATTCTCATTGGCTGAAGAGGGATTATTTGGTGCTTTTCAGCTTGGAGAGTTGGAAAACTTCAGTCAGAGGTATAGAAAAATTCTCAAGATACCCAGTGGCACCGAGAAGTATACCAATGACCAGAATCCTGTGTTAAAATTTACCTCAAACTCTGTTTTCTCCCTGAAATCACCTAGACCACTCCAGGAGCATCTTCTGGATTCCCTCAACACCTCTTAGCGTCAGCACTTAACACTGACAGTCAAGCAAATTAAATAATAACAATTCACCAAATGGTTTAGAGCTTTGTGAAATTGTGGCTTCTCTATTAGTCATTGATCATGGCACCTCAGCCAGTGTTTAAAAAAAAAATCTGCTGAGTAAATTTATAGATCTTATTGGCTTTATTCATCGATTTATGAATTGGGGAGCATCCAAGCTAGCAGATAGGAAAAAAGCTCTGAGGGGCTGTACAAAATTAGAGATATTTATAGGCAAAAGGGAGAAGGAACAAGGAAGTTGTAAGAGACAAAAAGCGGTTGGTTATTGCAAGGTCATTTTCCTTTAGGGGATGGCAGGGGTTTATTAGGCAGATGACGTAACTAATGCTGATAGGGCGATTCTTAATTGGTTTAAGATTTCATTTCTGGGAGACCTGAACCTGTAGTTAAGTCTCAGTTTGTTGATGTGGAGCTTGGCTTAGCAACGTCATTTTGGACGTGTTGTCTTTAATATCAGTATAGACTGACTGATAGACAGGCGGACAGAAGTATGGGTAGATGAACAGATAGATGACTGGATGGATGGACAGATGGAAGCATCAATATTGTTAGTCAGGGCAGTAGATTTGGGGAATGCTGTCAGAGCTGAGATAAAAACTAACTTATTCACTGTACTTACCGGACCACTTCACTTGTTTAAATTACATGCCTGGTTCCTGTAGAGTTTGTGGCTACAAACCATTCCCTAAATTTTGGAATACGGGAGACCGAATGGATGTTAATCCATCCTAAGGAAAAAAAAAAAATCTAAAACACACACAGCTCTTTTTCATGAAGATATTCTCTGCAGTACCGTTTACACCAAGGAAAAATTGGAAACAATTTAAGTGTCTTACGCTAGAGTATAGTAAATTATGAGGCATCAACCCAATGGAGTATCATCATTAAAATGCTAATAGCAAAGACCATAGAGATATATTTATAGAATACATTATGTGAAAAATGCAGAATGTAAAAGTGGGTATGTATCGTGTTTTTAACTTAATAAAGATACAATTTTCAGACCAATATGAGGAGGGAATGCCTAAATATGAAAACAGCTATGTTTCAGCCATGGAAACGTTACTATATTTTTCCTGTTTCCAAACCACTCTAAATGTCTTTCTATTGTTATTATTTATGAAGAGCGCAGTGATGGAAGGTAACATGTCATGAGCAGACAAAGTGGTAGGGAACTTGGAACAAGGGAGCTATGGGAAGAAGAAGGGATACCGTGGAGTGAAGAAGTGAAATTTGCCATGCAGGAAAGAAGGTGATTCAGTTCATGCTGCGTCGCCCGTGGTGAATTTCACTGGTGGTATCAGACTCCTGGCCAGTTACTTTTGCAAGCATCTTTGTCTGTGGCTCTCAAAGTCCTACTAATAATTATGTGCGTCGCCTGTATGTGTGGTAGGAGAACACAATGTTTGAAACCGCTTTACACGTACAACTGATATAAGGAGAGGGAGGGTCCAATTTTACAAATTCACCTTTGGCCATCTAGTGATCGCTGACTGAACCGCTTGTGAGACAAGCCTAAGCTGGGATCCTTACAAGGATCCATTATAAGCAGACTTTTTTTTTTTTTTTTAAGATTTTATTTATTTATTTGACAGACTGAGATCACAAGTAGGCAGGGCAGCAGGCGGGGATGGCGGTGGCGGTGGCGGGTCGGGGGAAGCAGGCTCCCTGCTGAGCAGAGAGCCCGATGTGGGGCTCGATCCCAGGACCCTGAGATCATGACCTGAGCCTAAGGCAGAGGCTTAACTCATTGAGCCACCCAGGCGCCCCTACAAGCAGACTCTTATGAATTCCAATAAGACCTAGCAACTGCTTCTGATAAAAATGATGACATTCCATCATGAGTACATCGCCATTACTCACATCTGTAGTTTGTAGGATATGGATAATTAGCAAGTGAAAAGAAGAGCTCTGAATTCAGTCGGGAAAGGAGTAAGGCTTTGGAGACACAACCCATCCTACGTACGCGTGCTTCCTAGAAACTTATGGGGCAGTGTTGATTCGGATCTGCATCTGGGGACGGGACCGAGGAGTGATTGGACTTTGGGGTGAAGAGAGGAGAGGGGTGTGGAGAGAGGTTACTGCAGCTTGATGATGAACTCAGGAAGCCCTGGAGGAAGGCCCTTGGCTTTGAATTCTCTAGTCTCTCTTCTCAATGATCACAGGAGAATTTTCTGCAGCAAAGTGACTGACAAATGCACAGGGACAGAAGTGTGTCTATTGGAGGGCTCACCCCTGGAGAGACCTTGCTGTGCCTTTGGGAAGGGTGAACTTGGCCGGATCTGGAACACCTGGGTTCGGCCCACGTGCTCCCACTGACTAGCCGAGTGCAGTTGGAACAGCATTTCAGCTCCACGGTGTTAAGATCGTGACCACGTCACTTGGCGTGTCACCGTGAGGAATGAACATGATAATAACTGGAAGGACCTTTGGAAAGGCTACGCAAAGCCTGTAGCAGTAAGGCTCTTTTAACAGTGGTCACCACGATCACCTTCTAGGGCACAGTTCATCCTACTGATGCGATGGGATCACTTTACCCTTACTATAGAGATTTGCCAATTTCCTCGTTTCCTTTTGATCCAGATGTTTTCAGGGCATTTTACTCTGAATTTGGAGAAAGGAAAAGGCCTGTTCCTGTCTAGACTCCGGTTGGCAGAGAGTTTATCATCACACATACAGAGGGCATGACTAACAGGAAAATTGCGGCTCTTCAGGCCCAGTGTAAGTACAGGGCTATTGGATAATAGAATATTGATTAGATTATTTGCTCCAGAGTCATTAATTTCCACACATAACTGAACCACTTCTGGAACTTTACATCTCGCAAATCACAGGACTCCATCGGCTAAACTCAGAGCTCCCCCCACCGCGCACTCACAGACTTGGGTAGTAAAAGTGTCTTCCAAAGTACCCTCATTAAATGCAAAATGAATTCCGTGTGGATCCAATTCTTTCAGTTCGCCCAGGATTTGGCCTTGAGTATTTCACTGACCTTTGGGTGGTCAGTTTTTTTTTAGTTTTAACTTTCCTTCTCCATCTAGCACCCAGCAACTGGCTCTTTTGTACCTAGAAGTCTTACCTTCCCCCAAACCTTATGATTTTTTTCCTGATAATGGCTTAGCCCAGTTTTATAGAACGTCACTAAGTTTTGCATTGCTGACATTTTCTGCGAAATTCTTTTATTTTTCCTTTTGCTGCCAAAATGTCAAGATGCAAATATCCTATGAATTTGTCAAGTTGTATCTGTATGGGCACACACACACACACACACACAAATGTATGACAAAGACTAGAATAAGAAATGATTAATGATACCAAATATATTGCCTGTTCTTTCTACACAGGATTCAGTCCGCGCTCACCCTTCACCAGAGCTCAAACCAATGCTCTGATTATTTTCTTAAATAAACAGCAATACAATAGTATAGAGAAAGATATTTTCCTTACCCCCAACTCTATGATGCATAGTATTTTCATAAACTGGGTCTCATCGTCACTCACAGAAGGCGATATTTAGCATTTACATGGCAAATTTATATTATAGTCTTACTGAGTACGTCTCTGAAACAGGCTTTCACTGTTCAGATTTGGAGAAAATTGAAGAGAGAAGCCTGCCTCAGGGTCTCCAGTGATGTAGTGGACTCTCGATGCTTGATTTTCTGGGGAAGCCAACTAAGTCATAGGACTTAAAAGAGTAGCACTTGCCAGAGTTCAAATAAGAGTCAGCTTTTTCTTTATTCAGTCTCTGGCTTTGAGCTGTCACAGGGAAATTGTAAACACAGAGCCAAGGAAATCTTACACTTTTTAAAATTGGAAAGCCCTGAAAAGCTTCCTATTGAATTGTATTCCACCGCCTTTAGAAAAACAAAATTTTTATCAATGAATTATTTGTGAGTATGAAATAACCTTTTAGAAAATGGAACGTTGCTGTCATTCTATATACAGAGTAGGAAAGACTAGGGGCGGCTCATTGGCATACGTTGAAACTGAACTCCTTCTGTTCCTGGTAAATTATGGCAGTGAGGTTGCGCCCTAGACTAGCTCACTGAGAACTGCCTTTACCATGCATCTAAGGGTTAAGGGGAGAAAAGATATGCTTCTTTCCAATACATTACTAAAATCTGAAATAGGGACAGGGAAGCTTGTTAGGGAGGTGCTTGAATGATTAGGTCCACAATGGTTTTGTAATACCTACATCCTGCATATGCCATGGGAAGAATGAAGTTATGTCATGCATAGTGACTTGGATATACAATTTCTGGAAATGGAATGTAATAAGCATGAAGTATGTACTTATGCAAGAGATTTGTGAAATAATTTTATCATAATTTATCTTGCTTCAGATAAACAAATAAAAGTCATACTGAATATGTTTTGAATTACAATGTATCATTTGGCATCAACAAATTAGAGCTACTGCCCAGACTCAAAAAAAAAAAAAAATTAAATTCATAGGGTCCATTTAACTTGGTCTTCTAAAGCAAGATCATATTATTAAGTCGGTAGTTGTTTAACTCCTGATGCTCTGAGAGGTTTAAGAATAAAAATAAAAGCCAAGAAGATGTTTTGGAAAAAAAGGGTCTAGAGGCACCCCAAAAAGATCAAGTCTTAATACTTGGAGGAGGGGCTTCTACCTCGATATAGGATTGATTCCTTTTGGTGGGGGAGAAGTTCCAAGACCCTAGCCTGCGTTTTTTATTTTCTCCCCACCCTTTCTGTACTGGCTTTTCTCAGGATTAGTGTCTAAGGTGAGAAGTGACATCACATCCATCCATCAGCTCCATCTTGGAGGGACCCTGCTCTGGGATCGGGGCAGAGGCTAGAAGGTGATAGACAGTTGTGTCACTTTAAGCTTTGCTTTCAGTTGACAGCCTTTGGGAACCAGCTTGTCATTGCAGGATGTAAATGTCTACAGAAGAGGGCCAACTACACCCATGGAAATCCACTTCAAACAGGTCAAAGAAGCCTCCTGAAATCTGCCGGGTATTAGCATCCCATTAGCTACGTATTTTGCCATAAAGACAAAATTGAGCCCCAAGTTAACTCCCTGTCGTGGCTCCTGTGTGTCGTGGATGACGTTGTTTAGTGGTGGTGGTGGAACAGCTATGAAATTGGAGACATTAAGTCAAGTTTTCATTCTATTGAAAGTGATTTTATTAAGCCTGGTGTGCCAGTCCGATCAAAGTCAAACCCAGGTTCGCAGCACACTATCGCTTTTGGTCCTCGCGGTCCTTCCTTTGTTTTATTTATATTATTCATGCATTGCAAACTTATTTTCCCATGATAGGATTGCTGTCTTCCAATTTAGTTTTATATTGGCCTCAGTTTTCTTCTTTATTAAATAAAGAAGTTAGATTCTCTGATATGTAGGTTCTCTTTCAGCTCTGATGCTCTAAGAATGAGATTAAGGCCTGAAATGTGTTTGGCTCAGTGCCTGGCATATTACTAGTCCTTAATAAATGGTAGTTATTATTACCATTTATTATTATCATTAAATCTGACAAATTTTCGCTGCCAACCCTGAATCTGATATACTGGAGAACGGATTAGAATCTCCATAAATTTGGTGACTCTTCTCCCAGGCAGCGAAATTCCTAGCAGCATTTCCCCCCCTTCTCAGCCAGCTCCCAACTGTCCATTACCAAATTATTATTGATTCACAGAATCTCAGATTAGAAAAGCCCTTAAAGGTCAATTTCCAGCCCAAGGATGTAGCAGAGGAAGAAATGAGGTGTCTCCTCAGGCAAGCTCTTCCCGGAATAATTCTCGTTCGTAGCGTTTCAGGATGAATCCTTACAGGGTTCTTGTTTACCTCTCCTACGGAACTGCCTGGATTTCTGTTCATCGCCTTTCACTGTAATTTTGCTTTAAAGCTGTGAGGGACCTTGGCGGAGAGGCCAAACACTAGTGGGCCCTCATTATCAAGTAATATGTTGTTAAGTGTAAGGCAGAGTTAAACTTAGAACTGCCTGATTTCCTGCTATATGGCACACTCGGGAGGAAGAGTCGAGGGTCAGACTTGTGGAGCTACTCCTTGCATACAAAAAAATCTTGGCTTTAGCTTCTTTGCCAACCTTAGGGATGGTTTCGCATGAACCGATTCTATTGTATTAGTTCCTTGTTCCTTTGGCTACTGAAGCATTGCGAGCAGAGTTGACTCTGAGAACCAGCAGAGCCCAACGTCCTGAAAGATGATGGGTTATTTTCTCCCTGTAGCTTCTGATCCTTATCTGGAAGATTCTGGCTCTAATCAAGGAGGCTAATGAGTTCATGAAGGCAGATCCCAAAGCCTTGGCATGAATCGCAGTGGGGCTTCTTGGGTCTCACTGAAGTCTAAGAATCACACTCTTTGTAAGTGAACTTAGCGAAGGGAGCTACAAAAGTGATGGAGAAGACGATGAATGAGTCTACGCTCAGGAGTTTGAGTTGACAGATGTATGGGGTCCCAGATCTTATTTATTTCTGGAACAGAGCTAGGGTTTTCCCTTCCAAATACATACGCTTCCAAACGAAAGAATATACCCTTTGAGCAAAGCTAAAATGCTGGCCCAGGGATCGGTTTACAAAGCAGAAAAGAGGTTTGCCTGTTTCCTACCTCATTTTCCAATTCTGTCTCACGTTCAACGCAGTGAATGCTGTGTGCGTGTGCCAAGCTGGGCATGAGTGTTCATTGAAAAGAAAAAGGGAAAGACACCACGGAGAAAAAAATAGCAAGGAGTGGTTTTGCTACTCAGAGGAAACAACCTCCAGGCCTCAGGAGACCAGGCTCAGGGATTCCCTCTTCATTTTATTCAAAAGTGGAAGCAACATGGCTTTCAAAGAGAAGCATTTTGTGTGGTCTTTGTGGTCCTAAAGAAGAATGGCATCAGAGTCCCTGAGAAAACCACAGGCCATGCTCCAGCTTGACTCCTGGTGTACCTTGTGAGGTCCTCACAGGGGCCACCCTCCTGGGGATCATCCCCAGATGGGCTCTCCCTACCCTCTGACAGTTCCGAAGGGATGACTGACTGATGTACATTGAGATTTGGATTTTGATTGAGCTCTTCCCATCCCAGAGGCTTCTGGAAGAATCATCCAAAGCCTGGGGTTGGATGCAGGTGGCCTGGGAGGCAATGAACAGTGATCTAATAGATTGTACACTTTCTGGATTCCAGACCGGGAATGGAAAAAGCGGTGTGAGCAGAGGGACCGGCGGGTAGCAAGACCATACTGAAACTGGAAAGCCCTGGCATAGAACTTGTGCTTTTCTGCCTGTAAATAACAATGACAACAATAGTAATAAACCACATCTAGAGTTATTCAGAGCCTGAATTCTGCTAATCCTTTGTGCTCCATTTCCTCTCCCTCTTCCCCTTTCTCCAGAGTCTAGCACAATGCCTGGCAAGTTCTAGGTGCTCAAGAGATGTGCCAAATCAGTCAAACAAACAGAATAAACTCTTTGTCTTTCTGCAAAATGATTGAGCTTTTCTGACCTTCCACTTCATCGGTTAAGGAGGGGATAATGCTATTTGGTGAGTCTGGTTTCAGGATCCGATAACATGGCATTCCTTATGCGATGTGTAAATTGTCCTAAAGTGCTGATGAGTTACAAACTGATGAGTTACAAATTTCACTTTTTGAATCTGATGAACTTTACATTTATGAATTTGAGTTTGCTGGTGTGGTTCAGCTGAAGGGAGAAGGGAAGAAAGGGAAGCCCTAGGCAGAGAAAAGAATCATCACCCACAGCGAGAGTTGGGGATTGGTTAATTAATCTCAGATACATTTAACCAGTGCTTAAGAAGAAAAATGGTGGGTTGGGAAAAGGAGGTGGGTATGGTGAATACTGGAAGCCAATTGAGCTATTTACATAAAGCATACATTTCCTTTTTCACATGAAATCATCTTGTGGCACCAAAAGAGGCCCGGAGGTTGTTCAGCAGAATCAGGGTTAATCCGAGCTCACTCCAGCCCACTTCAGTCATAGCGCTGGAGAGAGCCATGGAGCCGACGCGGGCCCATATTTCATCTGAACTTCCTCTGTGGTCCTTTTTATATTGAAGTCTCTCACTGTTACAGGGCCGCGCTTGGAAAAGTTGGAAAACTTTTGCCTTGGTGGAGAAAAAGCCGCCCTCATCAGACTCTGTGGAACGAATGAATGAAGCTATTCCCTTGGCCCAACGTCTCCATCCGCTTTCATACCAAATATTCATAGAAACATCTTTGCTCAATTCCGGGACTGGAATTTTACTCTCCCGTGGCGTTGCCTCGTATCAGATGCACAGATTTCGAAAGTCAGCAGGCAACAGACTTGGCTTGGGAGGCACCGGGGTTGGCTTTCAAGAGTCGATGCGCCTTACGGACCTGTGTGGTAGCTTCTCCCGGGAGCAGAGCGAGTAAAATAAACAGTTGCTGAAAAGCATGAAGAATTAACGAAGTGAAAAGCTCGGGTTATTTGTTCGGCAGTTGGCACGCAAGTCACCTTCCTAAATACTTCGTTGTTTAAGGAGGTTCAGAGCTAGGATGAATGAATCCTGGGGCGCTTGACTCGCACTAAGGAGTAGATCTCCTAAGTCTTTCAGGAAGGGGCGGCAAATCGATTCAAATCCCAGGAGGAAAGGAAGAGAACGGGGCAGAGCGGCGACACCGGGAGCTCTGCTCCCAGCGCTTCGGAAAGACTCGCTTTTGCAGCCCGGGACCCTTGGAGGTTCCAGCCCCGAGAACCCGGCGGCGCTAGGACCTGGTTGGTGCCTGGCTGCGGCCGCTCTCCGGCGGGCGGAGAAGGGAGAGGAGGAGGGGGCTGTGGGAGAGGAGGGGTGTTAGGGGGGCGGGGGGAGTCATTTATGCAGAGCAGGCGCTGCTGCCATTGCCACTCACACTCCTCGCGCGCCGCTCGGAGCCGGAGGGAGCGCAGGGAGCGAGCTAGCGAGCGCTCGGAGCCCAGGCCAGCAGAGGGGGCGCCCGGCCGCCGTCTGCACCGCCGCCTCCGCCGCGCTCCGGGGCCCGGGGAGGAGCGAGGGAGAGTCGGGAGCCCAGCCGGCGAGACCTAACTGCGGGAGGGCGCCCGCCCCACTCCGCCGCCTCCTGCGCGCGAGCCGGGGAGCCCCCGCCGATCGCCCCGCGGGCCGGAGGGCAGGGAGCACAGGTCCCCGCAGCCCCAGGGATGGTCTAGGAGCCGGCGCGAGGCTCGCCGTCTGCTCCCAGCCGGGGCTCGCCGCCTGCTGCGGATCGGCCAGGGGCTGCCGGGGTCTGCGCGCCGCGCCGGCCCAGGCCGGAGAAGTTAGTTGTGCGCGCCGCTCCAGCGCGGAGTCCGCGAGCGAGCGAGGGAGGCGGAGAGGCGCCGCGGCCATGGGCTGGGGGAGCCGCTGGGGCTGCCCCGGACGCCTGGACCTGCTGTGCGTGCTGGCGCTGCTCGGGGGCTGCCTGCTGCCCGTTTGCCGGACGCGAGTCTACACCAACCACTGGGCAGTCAAAATCGCCGGCGGCTTCGCGGAGGCCAACCGCATCGCCAGCAAGTACGGATTCATCAACATAGGACAGGTAACGGCAGGCTGGCCCGGTCCTCGGCCCTGAAGCCGCCGGGGCCGGGGGGAGGCCCCCGCGACCTCGCGCTTCTGGCCCCTTCCTTGTCAACCCCCTTCCCCCTCTTCCAGATGTGCTCTTGCAGCTGTTGCCCCAACTCCTGCCCGATTTTTTTCCCTCTCTCTTTCATACACACACACACACACACACACGCGCACACACGCACACACTCCCCAAAGTTACCGGGGGTGGTTTTGTTTACTTGCTGGGTTTTTTGTTTGTTTGTTTGTTTGTTTTGGTTTTGGTTTTGGTTTTTTTGCAAGCTACAAGGCACAGGTAGGGTCTCTGGAAAACTCCGGAGGATGCATTCCCTGGTAGTGGTTTCAGACCCGACCGGATCTTTTGGGCTGCGAAGTTGGGGAGCCCTGGTAGCCTGAGCCCTTTCGGGGGGGTGGGGGGGGGGGTGAGCGCGCTCCTTGCGGTTCCTGAGAGCCAGGGTGAGGAGAAGGCGAGGAAGGGAAACCTTTCCTGCTCAAACCTGAATTTAGCCCAGAAAGTAGTTTGCTGCTCTTGGGGAGGAGAACCGCTGGGCTCGGGAGGCGCGGGAGGCGCGGGAGGCGCGGGGACTGGAGGAGGGAGGCGGAGCGAGGGGAAGAGAGGGCCGGACCCGGCGTGAGCGCAGATCTGGGGGGAGACCTCCCGGCTTCCTTGTCTCTCTCAGGGGATCCGCGTGGGGGGCTCTCGGACCCGGGTCGAAACAGGAGATGGGAAACTTCCGAGGCCCGCTGACTGGGTTCTGCTCTGGGGGAACTGCAAGCCTCCCCGCGGATAGGAACGTGCGGGGCCCAGAGGTGACGCCATGGGGCGAGAGTTGGACCGGCCGCAGGGCGTGGGGTTTTTGCGGGGTGCCGTTCCCGGGCTTTCGGCAGGGCTGCCCGTCTGCGGAACAATGAATTAAATGGGATTATGAGTATGATTGGAAAAGGAACAGATTTAGAGGTCCTTCCGAGCTAAACGGTGTTGGTTTCCCTGCTCTGCTTCCTGCAAGAAATCGGAGCGGAGAGGGCTGCGTACCCGGGTCCCAGAAAGTGACCCGATCATCCCGCACCAGCTCCGTACCCACACCCCTTTCACTCATTTCTCTAGGCTTGGCTGGAGGACGGGGCTCTGGCCAGACCTTGGCCTGACTCTGCCTGGGGGCGGAAGGCGAGGTGATGGGGCACCTTCGCAGCCCACCGTGCTCTGGAGACAGCTCCGGATGCACGTGCCCTGCGTGCTCTGCCAGGGCGAAGGGAGAGGAGGGTGCTGCTCGTGCCCCGGGGCCAAGAAGGCACAGATGGGTTCTGATGCCGTCGCGCTCCTTGGCCATGAACCAGAGCCCTGGAGCACTGCAACCGTGGGCTGCTTGGGGTCTGCAGCGCTGAGCCTGGAGGCAGGGCTGCCGTCACTACATCTGGAAGGAGATAGGGAGCGCTGGAGGGTTCAACAGAGCGGGAGCCTGAGGTTTGGGGCTCGGCGGGTCCAGAGGGAGGACTTGTTCCTGAGAAGCCAGTCCTGTGGAGGGCTGAAGCCAGGGCAAGGGGCAAGGTCCTTATCTACACCCACCACGCCCTTACACACACACACACACACACACACACACACACACACACACAGACACCCCCAAGGTCTGTATCTCTCTCTCTCTCTCTCTCTCTCTCACACCCACCCACCCACACACACACACCCGGACGTCTGTATCTCACATACACGCCCTGAAGGAAGTAAAGGAAACCAGCCAGATTTTGTTGCCTGAGTGCCCGGCAGAGTTCATCCTGATGGTGTGTTAGGATTCTCCTAGCTTCTTACTTCATCAGAAGAAAATAGAGTCTCTTCCTCCTTTTACAGGAGCTTCAAGCTGGGTGCTGGGTTGTGTCCCTGGTCTGGAACTGGGAACCCTGACAATGAATGTGGTCTCGTTAGTAATCTTTCTAGAGAAGCATCTCTCAGGTCCAACGAACGGGAAGCATCTCCCATATGTGAGACATAGTTAGAAAATAAGGTCTTGGATATATACACTTTTTTGGTAATGGGCAAAATGAGCATTTGGGGTGGCTGTTCCCCAACATCCAAGACCCTGGAGAAGTTGACCTGCTCAGGATCACCCAGCTAGGTGGCAAAACCATGATTCAGACCTAGGACTCTCAGGCCTAGTCCTCCTCCTGCATGAATCCCCCTTTTAGGGTATCTCCCCAGCCCACGGGAGGAAGGAGGCACAAAGTAACAGCTCCAATCCCCTGAATTCTGATTTAGTGACTCAATAGATGGGGAGCAAACATTCAGTTTTAATTCACAGACACTTAGTTCAAACAGACCTGTACTTGGTGACTCTAAGAAGCTTCATGACCAGCAAACGCAGAAGTACCTGTTTCTTAATGAACTCATTCAATAGAACTTGGATATTGCAGAACCCAGCAGAGTGAGAGAGGAGGTTCTGTCCCTGAACCCACTTCGAACAAGCAGGCACTGTAGGGTCTCGTAACTTCACCTGACTGTGTTTTCAGGGGGCCCTCTAAGGAAGATCTGTGGCTTTTTATCTAAAAAGTAACGTGAAGAAACTTTCCATGCAGATGACCCCAACACTATTTATTGTGGTTTTTACAAGGCCAGTGAAGAAATTTAGTGCTTGCAGAGGTTACGGAGGACCCTTGAACTGATGCCATAACCAGTGTAAAAAGGTCAGCTAGTCTTACAGTGTGAAGCATTTTCTCTGTAGATCAAAGGGGAGTAACCCTATGCTAAGTCTTCGGGGCATAAATTGAGTTCACACCTGCTCTATCCATACACTGTTAGGTCCAAACTAATATCTTATTCTTCCTTTACTGTTTTGACCTTTTAACCCTTTAGCCATCCTCTTGTTATTCTTTCTTTCCATCAGTAAACCCGCTGAGGTTCCATGGAGGGTAGTGACTTATTTGTGAATGTCTCTGGAATGTCCTCCTGGTTTTACCCATTTGGGCTTGGGGGTACCCACCTCATGGGTCACAAATTGGGACTGAGACCTCTTTTTGTGACCGATGTCATTCAATATCTTGGTGGTATAAATTAAAAGCTTTAGTGTAATCTTTCGGGGGATAAGGTAGTGAATTTTTGACCACCATAAAGGTACAGTTCTTACTACTCAGAATTTCTGTGTGATGTTTTCTGTAACATCTTAGCACTTAGAATGGCCAGAGGTAAAATATCTGGCCTTGAGATTTCTACAGAAAAAGAATAGGTGTGCCTCTTGTGCTCATGAAAAATAGAATATGTAGGGTAATAGGAGGGCAAGTAAGCAAACAGGTGAGAAGGGCTCACTCCACTTCCTGGAAGGGAAGAAGAATGAGGCTTATCTTGTTGGCTGCAGAGATAGCATTATGTTTTGGGAGGTTTTCCGCCTAACGTTAGTACTTGTGAATGGTGATGCCTTGAAAATCTGAAATGATGTCATCATCAGTAGTAGTAGTTGTCATCACATAGGTGTGTATCAAATTTCACTCAGTGATTGATTTGCTAGAATGCCCTGCCTTTCTTTCCCTGCCGACCCCAACTGCCAGCCTTCCTAGGCTCCAGTAGGCCCTGCCTGTTGGCCTCACACAGAGGGAAGGCAGGCCTTGGTCCCCCCTCCCAGATGGCTGATCTGACTCTTTGAACTGGCAGTATCGTGGGCAGAGGGTAGCAATGACAGAAAGAATGAAGACCTGACATCAAATTAATTGTGAACCTTTGTGTGGACTAACTCTACCAACCATGGGACTTAATTTCTGGTTGTTTGAACTCAGGGGGAAGGTTCCTCATGCAGGTTGTTTGCAGTGGGCAAGAGCTGTTTATCCTTCTGTGAATTGCATACAATCCTGGATCCCAAGCTGAGATTATCAGTAGTGAAAAGCTCTCTTCAAACTGTGTGACTTACCTTGAGCAAGATTCCAGAAGGATAAAGCCAGATGCAAGCAATACTGGGGAAATATTTTACCTGGAGTTCCCATTGGAAGCAGAGACTTGGAAACTCCAGGAATGCCCCTTGCAAGGTCTTTGAAAGCAGCCAAGTCCGTGAACTTAATGGAGCCCCTCTTCCTCCGTCTGTAAAATGATGAATCTGTAGACGGTAGGCTGAGTTGACTCTGCATCACTCAGTGCCTAGGTAGGTTTGCAGCAAAAGGTTTGTTGAATCTGAGTCTGAAATCAGTGAGACTCAAACTTTATTTAGGTAGGGCGAAAAGAAGACTTTTTTTTTTTTTTTAAATGGGAGATGCAAAATGTGATGATCAGGAAAATAAATTTTTAATGGCTGAGTAAAAAGAGCTAAATCAGAGCTTTGTAGACAGGAAAAATGGTTTTCCATTTCAACTAACAATATAAAATACTTAAAAAATAGTTTCTGTTGGACTCTAAACAATTCTGGCTGATTTCCCATGGCGGTGGCTTCCTCCCTGGTTGATCCTTTTTGTAGCCCATTAAATGTTATAGGATAAGCTCGCTGGAGATGGAAGACAGGGGAGAAAAATATCTGAAGACTGATTATTTTAGAAAGCACGTTACCTTGGTACATTATGTGAGATTGTATTTGAATTTGAATTTGCATTTTACTTCTGAAGGTAGTTTGTATGAGGAAAGTTAGAAGCAGCATTGCCCAGATATCTTCAGCAGGAAGAGCTTGGTTCAGAGCTCTGCGGAAGGCCTCCCTCTCTGCTGTTTAATTCTGACCTGCGGGTAACATGGGATGATTGAAATGTTGGTAAACAGCGGCCAGTGGGTTCTGGGTGCATACGGATGGCATTGCAAGCAGGGACACGGCCTGCCTGCCGGGCCGAATGGGAGCGGACCATGCTCCCCCTAGTTGAATTTTTAGGCACATTGTAAACAGTCAAAGAAATTGAGGTGGGAATCCTTCTGGATTTGCACGGAGCGGCCCTTCACACCCAAGAACCTCAGCCCTGACCTCCGCTAGCAGCTATCACATGCTTCGTTCTCATAAGCAGGAGAACCTTTACTGGAGAAAAAAAAAAAAAAAAAAAAAAGGCAATTCAGAGAGCTTGGCCCGATGATGGTGGTTCTGTTGCATTAACCTCATAGGCCAGGAATGGCTCATATGTAGCCCTTGGGATTTTCAGGATCTATTGGAAATGAAAAACTACATTTTTGTGCACCCAAAGGCAGCTGAATTTGCCTTATCACAGTCTTTCATGAGCTGCTATCCAGAGGTCCTAACCTTAAAGGTCAGCCAGAGAAGCAGGGTAGTGTGCTGGGAAAAGAGCCAGCCATGTCTGACTCTTTGGTTAAGGGAGGGAGTCCTGCCCCAGAAAGCTCCCCTGGGCAGGGAGGGGTATTTGCCCTGTCTGTTCCAATTATGTGAAGCAGTGTCTGGGTTTTTCCCTGAGGCTGAAGTATCTCTAGGCATCGCTGCGCCTTGAGACTTGATCACTTGGCTAATTCAGGTTGGAATCAATGATAGAGAAGGCTTTGGCTTCCTGGATGGGAAAAATGAATGCTTACAGACCTTCATGCATGCAAAAAGATAGTATGCAGATATCTGGACACGTGCCTATCCATATGAATGTATATATCTTAATTTTTATTTTTACCAAAGTAAATATGCACATCACTAGAATGGAATTGCTCATGCGGTATTTGTCCAGTTTGAATAGATTAGATGTCTGCATCTACAGGTAGCGAGAAAGGACAATCAGTGCCCATAAACTCTTCGCTGTGGGTTAATCCCTGCAGGGCAATGAGGTCAGGAAGAAAACATGAGTGGGAGTCAGCAAGTTGGAGGGCTCTTTCTCTCATTAACCAACTCGACTCTCATTGCCTCCTTTTTCAAAGAGGGGACCCTGACCCTAATACCTGCTCCAGCCAGCCGACAGGGTTGCTGAGGCAGGGTTGCTGAGAGATCACGTGCCTAATAAGGAACACGAATATACAAAGGAAATAAGACCAGGAAGCATCAGGTAGTTTGCAGGGCCTCGAAGGAGATGCAGAAGCTGCTCGAAGGAAAGTAAGAGCTTGTGGTTGATGCACGGCTCTGCAAGTGGAGTGACTGGTGATTTTCTAGATTCTTGTGCTTGCCCCTGGGGATCTAGTGGAGGCTGCAAGGAGATGGGGTCAGTGTCAGTCCTGAGCCTCCCTTGAAAGGACAGTGATATGTGTACTTTGTCCCTGAGAGCCATGGACAGAGGTATAGGGCGGGGAGAACAGACTAGAAATTCAGCCCGCTAAGGTCCTCCATCTCTAGGTTGGGCAGCTTTGTCTATAAGGCACAGACCGCAGGGAAGAAGCAGAAAAGTCAAAGCACGGTCTTTTTTCTTATTGAAGTATTATTTGCATACGATGTTCTAGTTGTTTCAGATTTACAACATGTTGATCCAACAATTATGTCCAGCGGCCAGCGGTCCCCCTGATAAGTGTGGTCACTGTCTGTCAGCATACGACATTATTACAATATTACTGACTATATTCCCTGTGCTATCCTTTTGCGTTTGACTCAGATGTGAGTACACATGGAGGAGTAATGGAAAATAAAATTGAAATATAGGAATATGGGAATACAGATAGGACTCTCGTAGGTGCCACTGTTGAAAACCCAATCTCCTGCTGCTGAAATAATACGAATAAACAATCAGATAAGGAAACAGGGACTGTTGGTTTAAACAGATCTGCATGCCATTGGGTGTGGTTCTGAAAACAGCAGCTGAACCCTGGGTGCAGACAAGCCTTACCTGATGTGTGCTTTCTTCATGGCAAAACCTATCCCGACCTAAACTGGCATTAATTAGAGCATCAATTTGTTGCTGTTGTTGCAGAAATACATTAATGAGTTTGTTTATGAGAATGGTGTCCTTGAGGCCAGTGGAGGCGTATATAATACGCCTATGGGCCCTGTTGTACATGTCTCACCTGGAGAGTTCTGAATTCTGAAACATTCCAGATCCAAGAGTTTGTAAAAGGTGCTCGTGAGTCTGTCCAGCTGAAAGTCCAGAGGTAGTGCTGATATCCTACTCTCACACAGGCCCTTTCCCCAAAGACAGCAAAGCTCCTACGATTCTTACTATCTCCCTTACCTGCTGTTGAAATTAACCCTGAAGAAGACTCCAGTTCTTCGTGACGGGGTCATCTGTCTACTCAGAGGCCACAGACTTTGTCCACTGGGATGGCCATATGGGGGTGGGTCACCTTGGATCATGTGTTCACCCTTGAAGTGAGGGAGATGTTGACCATTGATGGGAGGGACAGTTCCCCAAGGGAAAAGGGGAGGGGGTGCTTTTTCTGGGGAATAAGGGAAAGCGGATGCAGGACGTGAAAACTTCCTCCTACAGATCGGGTTCTATAAGGCTTTAAATGCTTACGCTAGGGAGTTTCAAGTTCATCACGTCATCACGTAGGATAAAGAGTTGGGTTGAAATTCCTTGAGAAGAGGCAATAACCTGCCACCTCAACCAACGTGGGAGTCCACCGTGTAATACGTAAGACGTTCTGTGCTTTCCAGGAAGCAGGACATTTTTACTCAGAGCTGTCATGCAGCGGAGGACGGATATGAGTGGGGTCACAGGCCGCAAAGGCTGTTGGTCATGACGTGGAAGCTGGCACCATGGGAAGAGAACAGCCGTGGATCCTTGCAGGGTCCGACTCAGTATGGCCCGGGAACTAAGCGGAAGTGGAGGATGAGGAGGAGGGTGAAGGTGAAGGTAACTGTCAAGTTGATGGTCACGGGACCAGGAGGACTGGTTTATGGGGTCGAGGCGGTCTGCAGGAGCGCTCGAGAACCAAAGGATGGGTTCAAGCTCAACATCGCCGTTCCAGAGAAGGGCACGCAGGTAGACTGGAATTGCTAAGGGCTACGGCACAAGGAGTGGAGGGTCGAGGGGGCGGCAAACAGAACTTTATGGGGATGTCTCCTCTTAGGGGTAAAGGGATAAAGGGATATTGAGAGTCATGGAGTCCCCGAAAGTACAGCCCAGAAGCCACGAGAACAGGTATTCCCTTTCTAGGCTGTGGACTAGTGGGAAGAGCTGTAGAGAGAATCTGGCCTATGGGACCTGAAAAGTGGCTTAAAGGTTTGGTGATGAGGAGGTTAACTTGATCTTGGTGCCCGAGCTTGGTTGAATGATGAGGGGGAACTTGAGGATGTGGGACAGGAAATGAGTATAGAAGTTTCTTATTACATCTGCCTCGATACCTGTGTTCTTGCCCTGTCTCTGTCTCATGGATGCCCCGGGGTAGCTAGGTCACAGGTCTAGAACCAGATGGGTTTGAGTCCTAACACTGCTGCTTCCAAGCTGGGAGACCGTAGGCAAGTGCTTTAAGCTCTTCATGCCTCAGTTTGTTCGTGTGTGTAAAAGATCCGATAGTATTTCTGTCATAGAATCGTTGAGAGGATTAGCTAAAAACAGTTGACAGCAGTACCCGGCACATGCTATGCACTCAGTGGATGTCCCTCATTATATCTTGCTTTTTGTTCTTAACCAAGTGATGCTCAGTCTCTATATATGGTTTCATCCTGTTGTTCTCACTTAACATTATATTGTGAGCTTTTCCCAGGGTTACTAAATAATTTTAGACAAATTGTAACGGCTCCATAGTTGAAGGTATCCTACCATGTTGTAGTTAGTGTGACGGTACCTCCTGTTTTTCCTGGGATGGTCCTGGCTTATGCATTTACCTCCATTAAGTCTTTTCTAATATCCCCTTTTCCTTTCAGACATGTCTGAGTTTGGAAGAGAAATGATATGGTTATCCTAACTGTATGCATATTTGTGTGTGTGTGTGTGTGTGTGTGTGTGTGTGTAATTGCACATCTTTTCACTAGCTGGGAGCCGGAGCCATGCCCCGGTCCCGTTTGTGTCCCCAGCACCTAGCGCGGTGTGCACGTGGGATAGGAAGGGCCACGCAGGGAGCAATAGGTTTGGAAGACAAGAGGAGCTCAGCCCTCCCTGTGCCTCGAGACTAAGGAGGACTGCAGGCTGAGTGGAAGACACAGAGGAGTTCAAGTTGAGGGGGAAAGGAACTCTGTGTCGAATAGCTCAATCTCATAAGTCACTTCTGAGGTGAGGGCCACTGGCAGAGACCAGGGAGAGCTGGGGGACGTTGGTGTCCAGCAGCCCCAGTGCTTTGAGGCTTGGTGCAGAAATTCTGGTAAGAAGCCATTAAAAAAGGATCAGATCGTGCCATTTGTGACAGTGGGGGTGGACATAGAGGTATCTTGCTAAGGGAAGTGAGTCCAGCGGAGAAAGACAAATACCATATGATTCCCTCGTATATGGAATTTAAAAAACACCAATGAAGAAACAAACAAAAAAGCAGAAGCGGACTTATGAATACAGAGAACAAACTGGTGGTGGTTGCCAGAGGGGAGGGGAGGGGGGGTGGGCAGGATGGGTGAAGGGGAGCGGGTGGTGCGGGCTTCCAGGGGCGAAGTGAAGAAGTCGCAGAGGCGAAAGGCACAGCATGGGGAACAGCATCAGTGGTGTGGCACCAGTGTTGCACAGTGACCGTCAGTAGCATGGAGTGACACCTAGACGAGTCCAGTCCCTACACCGTGCCCCTGCAACTAATGGAACACCGTGTCTCCACCATGCTCAGTCTCAAAAAGAGTCATCCATGAGGCGTGACTATGAAAAGATGAGCCGAATCGCCCAGTAGCAATGAGGGTATTTGCTGCTTGTACTTAGTCACGGCTCGCAAAGTAGCGGTTGACTATGACTAGTGAACAGAGGAAGCAGTCCTTACTGTTCTGTGCTTTTGGCTCTCAGAAACCTGAGATTGGGAAAGGACAGAACAGGGAATAAGCATTTGCCAGTGGGAGGGCAAAGGGAGGACATCGGCGGGAAGCTGCGGGGGGGGTCGGTACCCCGGACAGAATCAAAGGGCTCTTGGATAGGAGCGGGACCACCGTTGACATGGTGCAGCACAGTGTCCAGGCTCTGAGCAGGGCAGAAGCGACCAAATGGGCCTGGTGGGTCAAAGGAGTGGAGCGGGTGTAGGAGCTGTGAGTACAAAGTCAGAATAGAGGGCCTGCTGGACCAGAATGGCAGAAGTGGAAACTTGGGATGGAGGCATCCCACAGGTGTGTGTGTGTGTGTGTGTGTGTGTGTGTGTACTTTTTTTTTCTTCTTTTTTGGTAAGCTCCAGGTTGGAGCTGCTCTGCATCATGATAAGGTCCCAGGTGTGGACATGCTGGTGAGCCGATCAGGTAGAGAACAGGTGAAGGCCCCTGGGTTAGACAGAATCAGCTGGGATAGGCTGGGATGCTGGCAGGCTTACCAGTTTGCAGGAGATGAGGATTCCAAGTCATCTTGCCGGCATACTCCCGAGGCAGGGAGACATGGGGTTTGCCCCATCCTACAATTCTCCTTCAATAAATTTAGGTATTATCTCTGCTCTACCCATCCGTGTGCTATTATTTACACTGGAGGTCCTGTATCAACTTAAGGGATAAAAGACAGACACCTGGGTGATTGCTTTCAACTCCCAAATGAGTCTTCCTGTATTTGATTTTAAAACTGAAGATTGCATTGAACATCGACTATAGAAGGAAGAGTGTCAACGGGAAATGTGAAACCAGAAGTAATATTTAAGGATAATTTTAAGATGGTATATACTTGGTTACATTTTATGTTTGCCTCCACCTTAAGTTGTCATGTACCCACTTCCATTACAATAAATAATTATACCTATAACTTATTCACATGTCATGGATTCTGCCCTTTTAATATATAGAGTATAACAAAGCTGTGTTCTGAACGTGTCTTTTATTTATTCTTAGTCCACACTTTATTGCCCTATAGGAATAGACATATATTTTTAAATATGTTTTAAAAAATTATTTATAGATTGCTCTCTAATATATAATATTTTTAGATTGTTCTATGTAGTGTTAGATTAATCTTGTTTGTATTCTTACATAACCTGATCATTAATTTAGGGTTAGCATCACAAAGGAAGCATTAGATTTCTATTTAAATCCATGCATTATCGAAGAGGTTAACTCTGTCTTGGAAAGATCACAATGTGGGTCCCCTACCAGCATTGGAACTAGTTAAGTTTTATTAAAACCAAGTCCTTTCCATATATATATATATGATATACATCTATATTTGTACTAAGTACTTAAGATCTGATATTTTTGCAATAAGTGCTTCAGGTCTGGTATTTCTCTACTCTGAGAAGCTCTTCCAGCTGTACAAATATCCCAGTTCCCTCCATGTCACTGTTCCCAGGCTTGTACCTTGTTTTTACTAGTTGATGTTTCTCAACCAAAATAAAACTGGGCAGTGCTCTCTAGCTCAAATGCAGTGCAGGGAGGGAGACCCTTCCAGCGCCTTTAATCTTGTAAGCAGATATCCAGAACTATAAGTTTAGAAGTTTACTGCATACTCGTTGGCCTGTTGTACTTACTTGCATTTAACTAATACCTTTTTCTTTTTCCCTGTGTGTATGCAACCCCATTCATCAACTTCAGGGTTTTCCAAGAGAAAACTGAATTGTAGGCTGCTTAGGATTTATTACAGCCTAGCTCCCAGCAAATCCTTTTTTCTTTCCTTTTGCTTTTCCTTTTCTTTTACCTTTTCCTTTTTTTTTTTTTTTTTTTTTTTGACTCTGGGGCATCTGTTTGGTTAGTGCTCTTCAGCCAATTTGCCAAATGCTACATTCCTTGAATTATCATAGGATGATGTCATTGCTTGTGGGACGGATGGACACTGCTCTGAGAACCAGTAAGTGAAACCCAAGACAGAAGGCAGGTGACCTGCATTCCCCTCGAAGTCCCTTCTACCACTAATTTGCCGTACACTTATGGGCTGGTCTGAGGCTTTCTCTGCCCTAAAGAGTTAGTTTTATTCATGGCTTTATTTAAAAAATTGTTACTGAAGGACACACCCGAGGAAGTGAAAAGGCAGACCACACAATGGGAGAAAATATCTGCAAAGCATACCTCATAAGAAAGTTCGATCCAGAAGATGCGCTCAGTACTAGAAAGACAAATAGCCCAATTAAAACATGGGCATAAAGGATCTGAATGGACATTTGTCCTCAGAACATCTACAAATGGGCAATAAGCACGTGAACTGTATATAACATCAGGGAAATGCAAACCAAAACCGCAGTCAGATACTAGTTGACACTCAGATGGCCGTGACAGATAATCACAAGTGTGTGCAAGGATGTGAAGCCATCGGAACCCTTGTACATGCTGGTAGAAACATTAAGTGGTAGAATCAATGTTGGAAAACAGTCTAGCGGTTCCTCAAAAGGTCAAATGCAGAGTTACCATGTGACCCGGCAATTCCACTCCTAGCTGTATACCCCAAAGAAGTGAAAACTTTTGCTCCCACAAAAACACTCCCAAGTGGAAACAACCCAGATTCTATCAACTGATGAACAGTTAAACAAAATAAACAGAACTTTATTTTGCAATAAAAACGAATGAGGTCCTGATCCATGCTATAATATGGATGAACCTTGAAAGGACTATGCTACGTGAAAAGAGCCATTCATAAAAGGCCACAGACAGGGGTACCTGGGTGGCTCAGTGGGTTAAGCCTCTGCCTTCAGCTCAGGTCATGATCTCAGGATCCTGGGATTGAGCCCCACATTGGGCTCTTTGCTCGGTGGGGAGCCTGCTTCCTCCTCTCTCTCTGCCTGCCTTTCTGCCTATTTGTGATCTCTCTCTGTCAAATAAATAAATAAAATCTTTAAAAAAAAAAAAAGCCACAGACAATGTGGTTCTGTTTTTATGAAATGTCCAGAATAGGCAAATCCAAAGAGATGGAAGGTCTATTAGTGGACCTATCGGGCTAGAAGGGTTGGTGAGGATCGGGTAATGGCGGGGGAGGGTATAGGGTTTCTTTTGAGGTTGAGAAAAAAAGTTCTAAAATGAGTTGTGGTTATTTTCACACAACTTTGAAAATAACAAAAATATTGGGCAGTGAATTTTAAATAGGCGAAATCTATAGTATGTGAAATAGGTCTCCATACAGCTGTTAAAGATTGTTACAGAGTGCCTGTTGCTTATCACCCAATCTGAGAGGCACGGTGCTGCGGTCTTTGCCATTGATAAAGAACCTGCTCATGGGGAGCTTATGGGAAAGTGGGAGGAGACATATAAGCCAGTGATGAAATGAGTAGAACCATATCAATTATGATAAGTGTTGTTGGAAAGCGAAACGCAATGGTAGGGGTGGTGAGGCATTCTGTAGACCCCGCCGGTCAGGGGGGCTCCATGGGGAGGAGACTCTTGAGGCAGAGACCTGAATATTAAGAAGGAACCAACTACATGGAAGTCTGGGTTGCAGCCCTGTCCCTGCAGAGGAGACAGCCAGGGCCAAGACTCCTGAGGAACAGAAAGCTGCTAATATCAGGAGAGTCTAGTTAACAAGTGGCTGAGCTCGAGGTTGGAGAAAATGATCTTAAAGCTTATTTGGGGGGTGCCGTGTCCCCGTTGAGAAGCCACCAGTAGCTCCTGTCTCCTGCTGTGTTCAAACAATTTTCTTCTCTGGGCTTTTCAAGGCCTCTACCCACTTGTCTGAGATCCTTTTTTTTTTTTTTTAAATCATCTTTCTTGTTCTGTCCCTTAATACAGCCAACCTGGACTTCCCAGTGTTCCCCAGGTATTATGCTCAATGCTTTCCTGTGTCTGTGCCAGTCTTTCCACGTGGAATATTCACCTGACCTTCTGCTCTTCTGGAAATCCTATCTCCTCTTCTTGTTCTCTCTTTTTTTTTTTAAGATATTATTTATTTATTTGTCAGAGAGGGTAGAGCATGTACAAGAAGGCAGAAGAGTAGGCAGAGGCGGAGAGAGAAGCAGGCTCCCTGCTGAGCTGAGAGCCCCATGCAGGACCCGATCCCAGGACCCTGGGATCACAATGTGAGCCAAAGGCAGACATTTACCAACTGAGCCACCCAGGTGCTTCAGCAAGCCAGGTGCCCCGTTCCCAGAGGAAGGCACGTCTCTGTGTCATCTCTTTGTTATACCTTGCTCTGAAAGTATCGGTAAAATGTAGATAGAGTTTGCCCAAAATTCTCTTAGGGAATTTAGTATAGTTTTCTTTCTTTTCCCCCTCTACTCTTTTGGGGGATTTAATTATTATTCTGTATCAAGCCAAGTGGTCTCATTCTGTATAAATAATCATTAAATACCAGTTGAATCCTGAAATATTTTATAGACATGCAATGCAGATAAAGTGAAAAATAAATCTGAACTGGAGAAAAATTAAAGAAGAATTCTAGCCAGTCAATAAAGATGGCTCACAGCGTATGGTATAGTCTAGGAAGGACGATGAGTAGAGAGTGGTGATCTAGGATTCATGAGTCATTTGTGTGTGGATTCTAAAGTCCCAGGCTTCCTGGGAATTACCCTAAACCTTATCTTGAAGGGTTTCAGACCCTAGCACCATCAGCCGGGTCATTGCTTGTGACCTTGACTTCTGTGAAGATTCTTGGTCTGAGAATCAGAGTACACTGTGTGATGTTGTCCACTCAGAGCTGAGTCTCAGATCATCCTACAGCTGCTTCCCCATGGATCCCAGGGAACCTCAAGAACCCTGCCAGCTGTGATCATCTTCCTGGGGGAGGCGATTGAAGTCCTGGGAACCTCAAGAACCCTGCCAGCTGTGATCATCTTCCTGGGGGAGGCGATTGAAGTCCTGGG
>NC_081565.1:74659455-74701625 GCF_022355385.1 Mustela nigripes | reverse complement strand
TGTAGAGCTGTTTTATTTTCCCAGGCACTCTCAAAGAGAAGTATTATAAAAACAGCAGACATTTACTGCTGTTAATGGAGGATTTGGTTAAGCAAATGCAGTTAGTTCCTCTTTTTACCCCCTTGATAGGAAGAGCTTGGTTTACAAAGACATTAATTGAACGAAAGCAGCAGGTTCCAGGAGTGGGGGCGGGGGGAGGGGGCAGTAGGGTGGGAGGGTGGAGGACCACGTTGTTTCTTACCATTTGGTGGTCCTATGTCTCCACCTGCTGGTGAATCCGAGTTATCCGTTTCTACTTCCCAGTCAATGTTCGAAGGAGACCACTCTAGGTTGGAGTGGGCTCCCTCTGGCTCAGGACCTTCATGAATATGCAGCACAACCAGCTGTCCAGGCTGGCTGTTTGGGGTTTCTTCATGCTTTTCATTGCTTTTTTGCTTGGGAAGGGCAGAAAGCAGTATCTCGGCTGCTTCGCTGCCCAGAGACTCATCCTTGGGGGACCCGGCCTCCTCTGTTGATTGGGCACCAAGAGCCGGTTCTGTGAGGTAGGACAAATCAAAGGGCGGTGTGTAAGGTGCCAGCGATCGCTTCAGAGCGTCTTCTTCCAAGGGAGGGTCACCACCATAGAGAAAATGCTCGGGCTCTTTCATTAAATCCTCATCGATATTTTGGCCCATGACATCATATTCAAAATCACCCCATGAGGCTTCGGATGAACAGATATCTTGCTTCCCCGCATCCCCGTCAACTGGCGTTTCGGGATTGCCCTCTGATAATGTCAGTTTACTCATGTCATCTATCGTTCCCGTGGACGTGTTAAGACCTGAGGCGTCGCTGAAACTGTGGTCAAAGGCAGCTTCGCTTACATCCAGGCAAGTGTCTGAGGCCAGCAAGGCGTCAGGACCAGCAGGAGAATTCTCGGTAGCAAAGGGCTGCTCATGGTCCAGCAAGGCTCCTGCATCTGTCTGGCTTTCGGGGGGAAAGCCCTCTGACATCGGCAAGCTGTTGCTGTCCACAGTTGGCTCGTGGAGAGTTACACAAATACCTGTTCCCACGTTTTCGATCATTGGGCTTGTCCTGTCTGCAAGCTGCAGATTTAGTGCTGGATCTGGGGCAACTCCTGTCTCAGATCCTTGGACATCTGTATTATTTCCACCACTGATTTCAGAAGGTTCAGGGGAAGCTTTGTGAGAGGCAGGTGGAGATGAACCCCTTGTGTCCACCAGATCACTGACTGGGGGCAGAGGAATCACATCTTCAGAAGATCGTTCTGGATTGCTTGGGACAAATTCCTGCCCAGGCTCTGGACTGGGTTCTTCATCCGTCTTTGGCTCAGGGAGATATAACTCACCAGCTATCCCTCCGGGCCCCACTCCAGCCTGGATGTGCTGCTCTGTGTCTTGCTTTGCTTCATAATCATGACATATATCAGGGCTGTTGGAAGCCTGAAAATTGCTGTCAGGGTCACAGTGAGTCAGTAGATCTGGATTCTCACCATCTGCTTTCAAGCTGAAGGGCTGCTTAGCATCCAACCACAAGTCAGGCGAAGCTGCGACCACTTGTCCACCCTCTTGGAAGTTGCCATGTAAAATATCTGGAACAAATGTGCCTTGGGGGCCCTCACTAGAGGTACAGACATTCCATTCAGAACCCGACTTCTTTATCAACTCGGTGGAAGAACTGACAGTGGGGAAATCTTTTGAGGCAGTGGTTGAATTCGTTATTTTATCTGGATATGATTTTCCTTCTTCCCACCAATTTGTTTCTTGACACTCAACCGTCGAAACTTTAGACATCACAGGTCCCTTCTCATCTGTGTGAGTAAATGTTGGGTCCGGCTGACCCCAGACGGACAGCACTGCGCTCTGACACTCCTGATCTTGGGTAGGTGTTTCCGAAGTCGGTTCTTGACCGGCAGAAGACACGGAGCTTTGCTCTCTGGAATCCTTCTCTTTAATTTGGTCCAGTATTACCAGCTGGCTAAGCTGATCAGCTTCTGGGTCTGGCTGCCTTGGTTGAATGTTCCAAAGTTGCTTATGGGAGTTCTCTTCATTGCTATCCAGGAAGGGTGACTGAGGTTCCTCAGTGAAAGGATTGGTACACTGTGTTTCCATGGGTTCCCTATCATCCTGCATGGGTACCCCCCAGGGACTCAAGTTTTGGTACACTGAAGAGCTCATCTCTAACATGCTACTTGAACTAGGTAATTCCCTTTCCGATGTACTCTCAATTGGTCGTCCTCCTTGTAGAGAGGCGTTCCACCACTCAGTGCTCTCTGCTGAGAAGCCAAGCATTTCCAATTTAGAATAGTTCTCAGTCTTCGATTCACTTTGGGGGGAGATTTGCCACAGGGTATCTCCCATCCTCGCTGTTTCCGGAGATCTCATCTCCTTTCCCACTGCTGTGATCTGCAGTTCAGTCTCCTTTAGTGGCGAGAAACTCCAGTGATCAGGGCTGTTTGGTTGACTGTCACAGAACGGAGTTGACTTTGTTGGTTCTGAACTGCCTCCATAGGCAGAAAATTCATCACTAGGATCAGCTGTGGCTGAGAACTTATTAGGGTCATTCAGTGAATCCCAAGCCCTGGGTTCACTCTTAGCAGCTTGACTAGTGCCCAGATGCCTCTCTTTCTCCCCTGACTCTTCATCCCCTATGCTGTCGTCATCAGAACCTGAGCTTGTTGCCATGAACCTGGCCTCCTCTGGCTGCAGAGTTTTAGAAATGTCATGCTCGTTTTTCTCCTGACAGCTAACCACTAGATTTCCTTCTTGACAGGCAGTGGAATATTCTGAATATTTGCCTGTTTCAGGGCTGGATAAAGAGGAAAAGGAATCGCCATCTAAGGAGTCATTCCAAATCTCTAAAAATTTAGGAACCTTGTGATCTAAGCTCTTTTCCAACCTGTCCATTCTGGTTTTCTCCAGGTCCTGCATTTCAGTAATTACTTCTACTTGACTGTCAGTAGTAATTAGCGCAGATTCTTGGGGATTCTGTTGGTTCCAATCATCTTGCTGCTGCTTCTGATGCCTTGTATTGGGTCCCTGGTCCCAGGAAAGCAATGCAGCTGAAGAATCGTTTAGGCCAGGACTGGATGCGCTGGAATGTGTGTACTCACTAGAAATACTATCTCTGCGATAATTTCCTGATGGGTCAGCTCCTGGAGGGCTGTCTTTGGTACTCTCGACTTCAGGATTCTTAGTTATCTCAGAACTTGGTAAATTGACCTGCGTGTTAGTCTCTATAGAGGCCTCCCAAATGTCAAGGCTTTGGGGACATTCGTGGGGTGGCTCTTTGTTCACTCTCTCTGGTTCCAGAACGTTACATTTTCCAGTTTTCTCAAGATCCATTTCAGGTAAAGACACAGTTTTTGTTAATTTCAGCCCACCTGAAATTTCTGTGGTTTCCCCTGAATTTCCATAATCCATGAGGTGCATGTCGTAGGTCTCTTGGACCTGCAGGTCTGTGTGACCATCACAGGGATCCGGATTGTAGGACCCGCTCTCATACTCTAAAACCTCCTGGGATTCCTCATTCTGAGGACTGGAAGTGGCTGAATGAGAGCTGATTTTGCCCAATTCGTCGCAGATTTCTTGATGTGGAGATGCCGTGGGGGAAGAGCATTCCTGGTGGCTTGGCCCCTTTCCAGAAATCTCTGAGGTTCTATCTAGCATCTCCTCTTCACTGAGCCGTTCCCTAGCAACAGCTCCACGGGCTTCCTCCTCACCTTCACTTTGTCCATAGTGAGGACCTTTCCACGGATCTGAGTGTGCAACATGTCCCGGATTCTCAAGGGTGGATGCCCAGGATGCCGCATCCCTTGGCAGGGTTCCTCTGCCCGTGTCCTGCTTATCAGGATCAAGTGTTCCTGACTCGTTGGCTCCAGAAGCTTCTAGCACCTCTGGGATATAATTGTCCTTAATTTTTTCTGATGAGTTGGGAGTTTCGGGAGGTGACTTGTGTAGTTCAGAATCTGTAACACATGGTGGGCCTGGTATCATTAACGAAGACATGTCATTATCTCTCATGACGGAATCCCAAATATTATTTGCGATGAGCTGCCCACTTTTTTCATTCAAGATGTCATATTCCTTGGCAGGAGGGTCCTCGCTGTGCTCAGAAGAGGCAGGGAGTTCCCAGTCCGCCTGATTTGCTTCCTGATACTCCACACCCCACGGTTCCAGCTGTCTCACGGAAAATCGGGTCTCAGGTTCAGGACCTTCAGCCGTGTATCCCTGTGCTTGACCTTCGCTGGAGATCGCCACACCGGCACTGCAGTCATCCCAGTCCAAATCGTTATCCATATCAGAGATGGTCGCAGTGGACTGCGTGTCCTCCAGAATCACCCTGTTCCACAAGTCGAGGCTGTCGGGGACCGCCTGGCGGGAGTTGGTGTTGCTGTGTAGAAGCGTGAGCTGACGGTTGGTCTCGTTGTACAGCTGCATCATGCTGGGGTCATCGTAACTGGACAGGCTGCTTTCCCCAATGTCATCATCCAGGGAGATGTTCTTATCATCGGTGGGCTCAGTCTCAAGTAAATCTTTATCGGAGTTATGAGTGACATTTATTGAACAACTATTATCTGCATCAGGGGAACCCCACATTTCCAGGTTCCCGGGACCTGAGCTAATTCGATTCCTAGGTTGCTGCTCTGGGGACTGAGGAGGGATTTCAATCTCCCCCCCGGTGGAGTTCTCGTCTTTTGACTCCAAGTCTCCTTCTTTAGCAAATGACTTGTCTTCTGTTTCTTTTTCATCTCCAGCAAATGTTGGCGACGTGTAAGAGTCAGATGTGGAGTAGTTGGTGTCCAAGGGGGAAGGCACGGAATCTTCCCCCATGTTGGATGCACTGTAATCGGAACATTTATATAAGAAGGAATCTTCCCACGGTGCCATGGCATCCGACCCCCCTTTTTTGATACCCTCCTCAAAAAGATTCCAGGAATCAACCTTTTCATACACCTTCCCCCTAATTTTTCCATCCACTAAACCATTCTGATCCTCCTGTGTTGGCTTAGAACTATTCCATGCATGATCCAGATTGGAGCTGGGATTCCCAGATACAAGGATATTGTCCCTGGGGTTGTGGTTCTTCTGGCCCCAGATTTCTTCATTCTTGGCCTCGCTGGGTGAATTGTCTTCTGAAGGAAAAGAAAACCCACTTTTTGCCATGGCCCACTGGCTCGGGTCCCTCACAGACGGCGTCTCACCACTGGTTGGGTGCAGGTGCCAGGTACTTGCCAGAGCATTGGCGCCATCTTCTTTACCAAAGGCCCTCCAGGCTGGGAACGACACCGCAGCGGCGGGGTCGCCGTCTTCTGTGGGATTACCCCACGGCTCTGGCATCGCTGTGGGAGAGCGATCAGAACGCCACAAGGCGGCAAAGTCTTCTATCAGGTGATTTGTTCCCTGAGGAGAAGCATTTGGCAAATTCAATTTCTCCTGGGGCACATTCTGAAACTGCAAACTGTCCTCATTTCGGTCTTGAATATTATTGCTGCTAAGCCCAGGTTGACTGAACTCAGACTCCCAGGGACTTGACTTTGGGAATTCGAGACTCTTTGGTTGAAATATAGAATCCGAGGCTCTCCTATCTGCTGGGGTTGGCTTATGATCTTTCCATGACTCGGGGCTCTGGAAAACAGACTCCTGCTCACTGGAACTCCATGCCTCTCCAATATTTTTAGAGTCGATTTCCAAACCACCCCACCAGCTGCTGCACCTCGCACGGGTCTGAGGTGGCCCGATGTGACCTGTTTTTATTGTTTTTTGGGTCATATTATCTGGATAGAGTAGAGCCGGTTCTTCGGTAGATGGTGAGCTTTCTACAAAGCTATTCATAGGTGTTGGTGGGACCCTCTTTCCAATATTTTTTAGCCTTTCTGGTGAAGGAGTTTTATCTCGCACAAAACCTGTCAGGCTCAAATTTCTTTCAGAGTGATCCCGGGGACTATCTTGTCTCTGACCAAACTCCTCATCAAATTCCACAAGGTTATCTTTGCCAGCCCCTGACAAAAGCGAACTGGATGAAAAATTAGACATGTCCATCCCTATCCCACTGATTTCTTTAGGTCCGGTGTGCGGTTGTCCTTCTGAGGAATCACTATTGGGGAAGAAGTCATCTGCGGGAGAGTAGTCTGTAGAATGGGAAGACGGCTGGGACTGCCCAGAAGCCATGGGCGCTTGATCAAAGTTGAAGAGATCAAAAGATTCGCTGTGTTCTCTGGACCGGGCGTGCTCTTCAGCGACTGCTCCTTCAGGGATGGGACTATAGGAGTCAAACCCTGGGAGAAGGCTGTGGTGAGGCCCCGCACCTTCTCCCACTGGACTGTCATCACTGAGGAAAACTGAGCTCTCCTTGGACGAACGGCTGCTCCTAATGGTGGCCAAGCCACTATCGGGGCTGACGAGGTCTAAGTTCCCATCCACCTGAGCCTGGTTAGAATCGCTCAGATCTGGAGGGTTTTCTATGAAATTCACGGAGCTGGGTTGTGGCTCTATGTCGGAGCCATACAATTCCATAATCCCGGAAGATCCCTGGGACAGTGGGGCGCTTCCTGCCACAGCTTCGGTCGAGGACGTCCGGCTGTTGGAAGCCATCTCTGGACACCTCCTGTTGATGACTTCCTTGATGAGAAGAACCACCTGATCGCAGGTCACCAAAGGGTTCTCCTGCTGGTACACCAGGATCTCGTCGCAGCCACATTCAAAGGGCTCCAGCTCTAGGCAAGGGTTCTGGCATTCCTCCAGCTCACAGCAAATCTGTCAGGGAGGCACAGGGGTTTGTGTGAGCACTTAGGCACTCTGCTCTTTGCAATTTGTCTCTCTTAGTTTTTCTTAATATAAAATTAATCTATGTGCATCGTTCTACAAAGAAGATCTCAAACAAATGAAGACCGCATAATGTAAGACACGGAAAATCCCACTTAAAATACCGCCACCTCTTTCTACAATCCCATCAAACCGGCTTTTCTTTTAACTCAAAATCCCACTGCTCAGTGTTGTTTGCTTCTGAGAGTTACAGGTTACGAGATTTAAACCATTTAAATCCTTTCCTTGGTGTAGCACAATATCATCTTCCAACAGGAGTGAAACTCAAGCTCGCAAAAAGCCGAGATAATGCTGGTTGCTGAGAAGAAGTGGGGGTGGGATGAGTATGGGCATGAAGGGAAATGGAGCAGAAGGAGGAACCCAGGACCCTCTTTTACCTCCGAAAGCCTTTGCCTCATAAGGCAAAGGAGGAACTAGGAAAGAGAAAGCTACCGGGGGTGGAGCTTTCCAACAGCATATGAGCCCCAACTAACAGGTGTATGTTCATGTCCAGGTCAGTTGTATGTTCATGTCCAGGTGATAATGAATCACGTAGGTTCTCCTACTGGGTGTTAAATACACCTGGTTTGATATAGCCAGTGCCCTATTTTGACTCATGTTGTCTACTTACATTATTTCCGAAACATTGGGTTAAAAAATTCAGTGATCAACCAAGAGGAGCTAATTACCCAATCAGAATTTTAGTACTTAGAGACAAGCCAATTCTGATCAAAGCATTAGATGAGTTACTAAACACTGGGCCCCCAGTAGGTATTCAGACGGGGACTTTTTTTTTTCTTTTTTAGGTATAACCAAGTAGCAGCCCTCAAGGAAAATATCACCCCCAGGAGGACTTGCCTCTCTTTGGGTGAAACAGATACGATCTTTCTCTCTATGGATTCGGTCTAGAAGACAAACAGATGCGGGGATCTTTTAAAAGGCCCCGTGTGGTCATGGGGGATAAGTCCATGATACTGGTGTTGTGTGATGACCGGTGGTAGCTACACTCATGGCACAACATAACATACAGAGTTGCTGAATGACCATGTTCTACACGTGAAACCAGTGGAACACGGAGGGTCAACTGTACTGCACTACAAAATACATTTAAAAATAACATTAAAGGCCTTGTATGGGGGTTGGGCGGTGAAGGAGGCAGAAAGGTACAAGCTTCCAGTTACAAAACATAAGTCCTGAGGATGTAACGTACAGCACAGTGACTACAGTTGGTAATACCATAATATATATTTGAAAGTCGCTAAGAGAGGGGGTCGTAAACGTCCTCATCCCACAAACACATTCCTTGTAACTACACCTGTTGATGGATGTGAACTAGATTTCCTGGGGTGTGATCCCTTCACAATATGCACAGATATCCAATCATCATGTTGTATCCCGGAAGCTAATATAACGTTATATGTCAATCACACCTCGATTTTTTAAAAAGGACCAATATTGATCTCACCGCCAATTCTGATTAGGTGATTTTTGGGTGACATGGCCTCAAAACTGAAAAAAAAAAAAAAAAAAAAACTCTGAAAACTCTGAAATAGAAATGCATACATACGTATCTACATACATAAATGGCCCAAGGTACGAAATACCCCCAACATTTCTCGAGGACCTTCTCTCTCAGGCGCATTTCCTTGAGCGGCTCATCGGTTCCCCAGTCCCGCCGCATGTTGTGACAGCCAGCGGGTTAGGAAGCAGATGGGTGGGAGAGAAGGAGGTCCTTACCTGACTGCACAGCTCGAGGTTCTGGGAATACACAGCGATCTGCCGTCTGGGCTGCTCTTCCTCCGACAGGTAGCTGGCCAGGAGGATGAGGACATCAAAGCCGAACTTGTCCGCAAATGCTTTCAAGTCACTGCTGATATTGCTGTGAAACATACAGTTCTGAAACAACAACAGGGCCGTTGATGTTAATGTCAGACGGCCTCGCCTCAGCACTTGTGCCACAAATTGGTCCCATGTTGTGATGTGTTGTGACAGGTATTTCTTATCAGACACACAAGTTGGCAAACTTTCATGCTATGGCTTAAAACATCCTTGGCTTTTTGTTTTCTTAGCCTAAGGAAGGAAGGAGTCTTGGCCAGTATTTTTTATTTTTTTAAGAGAGAGAATGGGAGTGGGTGTGCATGAGCGGGAGGGGGGGTGCGGGGAGGAGCAGGGGAGGAGGTACAGAGGGAAAGAAGTGGGGAGAGAATCCCAAGCAGACTCCCCGATATGAACAAAGCCCCCTGGGGCTCCATCTCACCCTGAGATTATGACCTGAACTGAAACCAGGAGTCAGAGGCTTAGCTCACTGAACCAACCACGTGCCCCAGGCATCTTGGCCATTATTCCGATAATTCAGACAAGTAACAAATGTCTTAAGGGTTTTTTCCTAAAATATTTATTTGAACATTGGCTTTGTAAAAAATACTTTTCCTTTTATTGTTCACAGGATTATGAATAGCTGCTGACTATTGCTACAACCAATTGCCAGAAAAATAGGAGGAAGTTGTTTTAAATTTTTTTTTTATTATTGTTTTTAAAATAACTGTTATCCAGTGATAAGTATGATGCCAAGAAGAATCCATAAGATGACTCTAGCTAAGTTAACTGTATGCTTTTTATTCCAGTGTGGGAGTCTGGAGACTGAAGGAAGAGCTGTGATATCAGATCTTCTTGCTCTATGTGGTAGCTAAGAAGGAATCAATCATTGTGGAAAATGAGCCCATGACCACAAACCTGCGGCTCACATCATCTCCAAATATGTGCTGGCCTTTTTCAGTTTTATTAATGGCAATGAGGACTGGCATAGTTGTTGGCGTAGTTGTTTCTCTTTCTTAAAGGAAGGAACTGAAGACCGGACGTTAGCCCCTAACATAATGCCTGGAATATACTAGTTGCTCAAAAAAATGTTTTTGTCTTCGTTTTAAAGATTTTATTTATTTACTTGAGAGAGAGAACAAGCAAAAGTGAGCATGGGCAGTGGGACAGGGGGGAGCACAGGGAGAGGGGGAAGCAGACTTCCAGGGGGAAGCAGGGAGCCCAATATGGTGCTTGATCCCAGGACCCCGGGATCAGGACCTGAGCTGAAGGCAGACACTTAATGACTGAGCCACCCAAATGCCCCTCAAAAAAAAATGTTTTTGAATGACTGGAGAGACAGACACACAAAATCAGCCTTTGCTACATAACCCTCTATCACAGTATATATATATATATATATATATATATATATATATATATATACACACACACACACACACACAGTAATTAAATATAAATATATATATGATATGCATATATCATATATATCACACATTTGATATATGATATATATCCATATATGTGTCGCAGACAATCGGCAGTTGCCTGCACCACTCAGTTGAAATCACCACAACGTGCACTCAAGAGAGACGAAGAATTCTATTCATTTTTGTTCTGATATAAAAGGCATCAGAACTGTGTTTGTCACTGGTAAAGTATTTTTTAAAATATTTTATTTATTTATTTGACATAGAAAGATCACAAGTAGGCAGAGAGAGGGGGGGAAGCAGGCTCTCCGCTGAGCAGAGAGTCCGATGTGGGGCTCGATCCCAGGACCCTGAGATCATGACCTCAGCTGAAGGTAGGGTCTCAGCCCATTGAACCACCCAGATGCCCCAACCACTGGTTAAGTATTAAAGTGACACGGAAATATGTACCACAGGAAGTGGAGGTGCCACCTACACCCTCCGAGATAACTGTGACCAGGAGCCAGACAGTTCAGGGCAAAGAGATGAGGGCATTTCCCGTGCCCAGCTTTATGTTTGTATGTGGCTGTTCTTTGAAACTTGTGGATTTCATATTTGTGGCTCAGATTATTTACTGGCTGCTTAAAATATCCATAACACATGTACTCTGTAATTCTGCTGAGTTGAATGTCAAAGTCTCTGAGGCCCCGAGAGGCCACACGAGACACCTGACAGGGGTGGGGGCCCAGCCCACCATCAGCTTCCACACCTCAAGGAATGGTTGTTGCATACTTTTGCAGCAGCCGCTCTCACTAGGCGTCTCCAGGAAACACTGCCCTTTTGGGGTACAAGGAATTGCATGGGGGAGTTGACAAAGCTCTCAGGATACATTGTTGGTGAATACCAAGGATCGATTGTACTGACTTGGTAGTGAAATGTAGGATGTTCAAATACAACAGCTTTTGCAACATGTGTCTCAGAAAGCATACTGTCAGTTTTCATGCTTTTTATTTATTGTGCGTGTGTCATAGTAGCAATCTCTAGATACTTAAAAAATAAATTCACCCACAATAGAAGTAGATATTTAAAATTATATATATTTTAAATGGACCTCACATTATACACAATGCACATTTAATAAACGAAATTATCTCAAATCATCACTGATCATGTCCCTCAAGAGGACCTCAGTGCTGAGCTTATTGCTGTCATGAATTATAAAAGCAGTTACGGTCCTGAAGGAAAACAAGAATGGACAGTAGCTACCTACGTCTTATCTCCTACATCTTCCAGACTAATGGTGTTGGCCAAAAAGCTTAGCAATTTACTTTTCAAAATATTTTTTTTTCTATATGTACAGAAAATCCCCCGCATACAGTTATAAACTCTTGAAAGAAGATACAACACTTCTAAGAGATTTTTCACAACAATTATTACGAGACTCCCAGCTAGGTCACTTGAACAAAAGAAGGCAGGTTTTACTGGTAGCTGAGCCCAAGAATAGGATGCAGTAGATTCAGCATTATTCAAAGCCATAGTTGTGGAACATTTGCTATTCCAAACTGTTGGCTGAACTCCAATCTGTTTGGATTCTTCTGTGTACAAATGACAGCTCTAGGATCTTTTGGGACTCAAGTCCAAAGGCTTTGGCAACACCAAATGTCTTGTTAGGAATGCTGTCTCAGGCCATGCTCCAGACCTACTGAAGCAGAAAGTGCATTCTCCAAAAATCCCGGGTGATTCGAAAGCACATTGAAAATTGAAAAGCCATTTCAAAAAGGGAGGAATATATTTTTTGATATATTTCCTTCTGCCCCTTCTTTGGGTTCGTTCAATGCTGTCATTTTCCTGGGACTTTTATTAACTCACACCTCAGTTCCTGGTTCCTCATACCACCTTCATCATAAAAATCACCCTGGGGTGGGTGTGTGTTTCTGAGTCACTTTGCTGGAATATCTCATTTACCGGGTCGAGGACTGGGTCCAAGATTCTGTATTTTCATGATGTGAAAATCAAGTGATTCTTCAAATCAAGCTCCTTTGGGTGATCCCCAGTTCTCCTCTGGGTGGCTCCCAAACCCATACGATCATACGAAGTGTTGAAAAAACAAAGATTTGTGTGAATCACTTGGGCGTGTTTCATGTTACTCTACCTCCAAAATGGCATTCGCCAACAACTATGTCCTGTCTACCCTCATGTAATGGACCCAACCAGAATTGATCTTAATGGCTTTAGGAGTGTGTCAGTAGGATCATGTTGAAAACAGCACCAAACAAGGGAGTGAGTGAGAATCTTCAGGAATCTGGGAGGCAGAGTCTGTTTGTTCTGCTTTTATGCCGGTGCTATTTGCATAGGAGATAATTTATTATTGTCTTCTAGCTACGCAGGGAGTCATGTGCTACCGCAGCTCTTATGTTGCTGACAAGCTAGGCTGGCCCTGAATAAACAGCACTTCATCATCAACACAACCCAACTGTAGATACAGGTTGGCATTTTATTCCCCCCCATCTGCCTTCCACCTGATAAATTACTGTTTTAGTTACATGTATACAAATACTATTTGTTAATCTGCTCAAATGTCTCCAAAATGTCTCTTCCACCTTCAGTTAAAATTATATACATACACGTATGTGTATCTCACTCACTTTGCCAAAGGTTTAGAAAATGAAGAGCTCCTATCGTAACTTACCACCCTCTGGTCCCCATCATACAATCTTCTACCTTAGCAGCAGGACCCCAGCCTGAGAATGCTGCTAGGAATTTACAAAGTTACCCTGCTCATCATTATAGCTGGGAACTAACTGGCTGGCACAAAAGCCAGCCTATTCCAGTACCTCAACTGGGAAGAATGGGAAGTGCCCCCTGTCACTGTCCTTTGTCATCCATGGGTCCAAAGATTCAATCATTAAACATTTTTAGAGGTCATGAGTACTGTTGTCCAAGTAATCTCTAGTTTTGGAATGGGTTGGAAGAGCCCAGAAGTGTGGGGAGAAAAAGGCTTTATTATTTAAAGGTGAATTTGATGATCACGATGACCAAGAGCAGGGAAACAGAAATGAGATGGCTCTACTTGAACTCCTATCACAACCGAGACAGTGACAGTGATAGTGTCCAGGAGATTCATTACATTTGTGGTTGAAAGTCTGCAGACAAACGTGGTAGACAATTACATTCTCTCAAACTAAAATCCTGTTTTAGTTCTTATTCCATTGCTCTGAAAAATTGAGTCTTTGTGCCATGTGCTGATCGTCGTAGTGGATCACATGAAATAAAAGCAATGTCTTGTAAACGTTTGAGTACTGAAATGTGGCTATTCCTTGAGAGAGGAAAACCCACTCTATTACAGTGCTGGTATAGTCCTATCCTCTATTGTCTTCTGAAGCCCCCTGTGCTGTTTCTGTCTTCATCCTTCCATCAAAACTGCTCTTCTCAAAACTACCAGATGGCTCAGTCAGTTGAGCATCTGCCTTTGGCTCAGGGTCCTGGGATTGAGCCCCAGCATCGGGCTCCTTCGGCAGCGGGAAGCCTGTTTCTCCCTCTGCCTCTGCCTGCCCCTCCACCTACTTGTGTGCTCTCTCTCTCTCTCTGTGTGTCAAATAAACAAATAAAATCTTTTTTAAAAAGGGGGGGAAAAGGACCAATAGTTTCCAGGTGGAATACCCAAAAGTCACTTTCCTGCTTCTACTCTATTTGACTTCTCCCAAGAATTCCGCGAGGTTGACCCTCCCCCTCCCTTGAAACATGTCATCCCTTCACTTTGCTGCCATATTACCCTTGTTTTCTCTCAGCTCCCAGGCTACGACTAGGTCCTCTCTGTGGTTCCTTTTCCTTTTGAACCTCTAAGTGTTCAAGGCTCAGATTGTGTTCTCACGCATCTTTTTCTTCTCTATGTACGCATTCTCTTTGGGGATCTCATCCAGTGCGCTGGCTTTGAAACAGTCTGTCTACCAGGGACAACCAAGCCACATCCACCTGAAGCCTACCCTTGTCTATCCACGTGATATTTCCACGTAAATGTCTAATAAACATCTCAACAAACAAACAAACAAACACCAACCTCGACCTCAGTTTGCCCCAGATCATTAAATGATACCATCAGGCATCCAGTTAAATCAGCCAAACATCTGGGTATCATTGATTCTTTTCTTTTCTCATTCCTCATCAACAAATCCTGTGATTTTTACTTCTGAAACATGGTTCGAGTCCAAACATTTCTCTCCATCTCTATTACTGTCCCAGCCACGGTCACCATCATCTCTTACTTGAATGGTGGCAACAGGCTTCTGACTGGTCTCCCTCAAGCTGCTCTTGTGTCTTACGATCAGTTCTTCCTGCTGCACCAAGAAAGAGCATTTAAAAATGTAAGCAGAGGGGCGCCTAGGTGGCTCAGTAGGTTCAAGTCTCTGCCTTTGGCTCAGGTCATGATCCAGGGTCCTGGGATTGAGCCCTGCATCGGGCTCTCTGCTCAGCAGGGAGCCTGCTTCTTCTCTCTCTCTGCCTGCCTCTCTGCCTACTTGTGATCTCTGTCTGTCAAATAAATAAATAAAATCTTAAAAAAATTAAAAAATAATAAAAATGTAAGCAGAATCATGACACTTCGCTTATAGCTACTCAAAAGTTTTCAGGGCAACTGTTAATGCTTACTATCATTTTATTTATTTTTTAACTGGGAGGAGGAAGTCTTAATGTCCTCAAAATCAAGTTCTTATAAATTAATGGAAAGAAGTAAGCAAAGCAATAGAAAAACAGTTGACCATATGACATTTACAATTGAAATACAAATGCCAATAAATACCTGAGCTCGCTGATAATTCTAGAAATCCTTTGATACTAAAATATTTCACATTATCTTTTCCTATTATTGGCAAATACCTCCTAAGAGGAATTCTCATACACTATTAGAAATACATTCTAAAGAAATAATCAGATACTCACACAAAAGGTTTATGGACAAAGCTATTCACTGGTTTGTTGCTTTAATAACTAAAACTAGAAACAGTCTAAATGTCCAACAATAGAGAAATGATTACATGAATTATGAAACAGTCACACAAAAGAACAGACGCTGTGCTTTTACAAATTTTGGTATCGGAACTAGTTATTCCTATTAAAATTTCTTGCCTTATATCCTTTATAATATATATGAACTTTCAAGTGATAGTCAACACACATTTTAAGTCACTTAAGTGACTCACATATAAAATTTTTAAAGGTGATGGGATTGAGGAATTTACACAGAGTTAAATGTGAAGCAAGTCATTTAAAAAATGATACAAGGGCACCTGGGTGGCTCAATGGGTTAAAGCCTCTGCCTTCGGCTCAGGTCATGATCCCAGGGTCCTGGGATTGAGCCCCGCATCGGGCTCTCTGCTTCATGGGGAGCCTGCTTCCTCCTCTCTCTCTGCCTGCCTCTCTGCCTACTAGTGATCTCTGTAAAATAACTAAATAAAATATTTTAAAAAATGATACAAGATTTAAGAAATGAGTAAAGAGTGTTTATCTTGTTACTGAAATCCTTATTTTTTAAAAAATATTTTATCTATTTATTTGACAGAGAGAAAGCACAAGCAGGGGGAGCAGTAGAGGGGGAGGGAGAAACAGGCTCCCCACTGGGCAGGGAACACGTTGTGGGGCTCGATCCCAAGACCCTGAGATCATGAACTAAGCCGAAGGCAGACGCTTAACTGGGTGAATATTTAATTCCAACTTACACTCAGTGAATGAGCTTCTGTTTCTCTATACACAAATAACAGCTTTTAAAGGATCAAAGGATTGCATGGTGATTTCTCCTTCTGCTAAGTCACCAAGAGTAGAGCCTGCCCCTTCCTTACCACTGTTTCTCCTCCAAGGGCCACCTGCCCTTCTTTAGATGTTACTCCTCATGCTAACACTTTCTATGTAGGTCCAGCATTCTGGATTACATACCTAATCCAAAAACAGTTGTCTCTCTCTTACAAATTATGAATGAAAAACATTGCATAAGGCTTTTAGTAAATGCAATAAACTATTTTCTAATGTCAAGAACAAGCTATGCCAGGATTTATTACATTTGAGATTTTTTTCATCTTATAAGAAATAGAAAAATCAAGTGGGCAGGTATTTTTTTTTTTTGCAAGTAGGATAAAAATCATGCCCAAGATGAAAACAGAAGCATGTCGAGCTTCATTTTGGGGAAACAGCGAGGCTTAAAAACATAGCTTGACAGTCCATAACCACCTAGCAAGCACAGTGACCAGCATAGATTGCTGAGTTACTGAAATTTAAGAGTATAGTTTGACATTTATACTCTGCATGGATTTATTTCTAGACTGAGGACTATTTTTTTTCATCAAGATATAAGAAAAATGCTGAGGTGTGTACACAAATGTTCTAACTGAAAGCTTTATGATTTATGCTACCAAAATTCCATTATGATGTTTAAAATATTCAGCAATAATAAAGTCTGATAATTTTGACAGGAAAATGATTTATGAGAACACAAAATGCACAAATTAAGAGATTTCATTTATTCTGTTTTTCAGCCACTCTTTAATTGGTAAGCAAAGATATTTCCCATGTTTTAACCAGATGTCATTTAAAAAAACCCAAAAAGCTCTATTGTTCTTATTTTTATAAGCTCACCAAGGCATTTAAGTAGTAAAAACTTCACTGGATCTATTAAAACTATATTATGCATCATACTTTGAAAATAGAGTCAGACAGTACATAATATTCTTCATAGCTAAAGAGAGAGCTCTACTGTGAAGAGATTTTGTGAACATTAAAAATGCTACATTATATAAATGAGTATATAACATATGTATCAGTGTGATTTTCATCGAAACCAGTAGTGAATTGCCTATCATGATTTAACCAAGCACTGTGTCTACCTTAAGCCTCCTGTTACATGCTTTGCATCATCTCATCTAAACTTGAAGATGCCCTGATGAGGTGGGTAACATCATTTCTGTTTCACACTGGGAGAAAGGAGGCTCTGAGAGGTAAAGACACCGATGTCACATGGCAGATCCAGGTGAAAAATGGGAGTAGAACCCATGTTCTCACCTCTATGTTTTTCTTGAATGAGAAATTCTTCACCACCAAAGATACTACTAATGAATTCTGGTTTTAATTTAACAAAAACCATTTTTTTGGCCCTTCCTCTGTGACGATGTAGTATACACTCACCCTCATTATTATACACAAACAAGTCACACCCCTGATTTTAACAAATGCTAATAATAATGAGCCGTTTACATTTTTTTTTTTTTTGTGATTCAATATTATCAAGCCTTATGACCAATTTCCAGTTTGTCATCTACTCTCTGAAATAGAAGTGTGGGATGACCATTAACTGTATGCATAGGCCTAAAAATGAAAACTCACCCAAAGAAACTGCTATGAAGAAAGAATGTTTTGACATTCTTATAGCAATATGTACTTCTAAAAAGTTGGGCATGCATGTGTATGCAGAAAACCTAGAAAGCAGGAGAACTGGCATGGTCACAGGTTACCCAGAGTTGCCCCCATGTAGTTTTGCTTTCTTTGGTAGCTTCCACGCATCATGGAAGAATCTCAATAAACATTCAGGATATAAAAACGTTATCTAGGGATGCTCCCAACATTGTTTCTTCTGCTCAAAAGCCCAAATTAGGATTCACAGGATGGTAATTTTTATGATATATAATACATTTACAATATATATTATATATATAATAATATATATATATAAAATACATGAAATATATAAAATCTAATATAATGTATAAAATAAAGAAGTAATTTTTAACCACGAGGGAATGGGAATCTTAATAGGAAGTGTGAAAATTAATTAAAGGGGATAAAGGACAAAAAAATTAATAAAGGGAACCTCATTTAGAATGACATCAGGAGGGCAGCAGGGGAAGCTCTCACTTTTTACCACTTGTTATCAAGAAGAGACTGAGGGTGCACATAAACACTACTACCCAGCAGGAGCAAGAAAGGCTTTCCTTCTGCCTTGGTAACAGCCCAGCCAATGAGAGACTGTCACAACTCAGCCAATGAAAAGCCATGATACTTCAGACTCCCAATTTACTCCAATGAGCTTTATGTTTCCAACAAATGACCTTCCCTGCTCCCCTCTCCCTCTATAAAAGAGTGTTCCTCTGCTTCAAGGCCCTGACTTGCCTATGGTTTTCCATAGCTTGCTTGAGGTGGATTCCAATTCTCTGCTACTCCTGAATAAATCCTTTTTTGTTGGTAAAAAAAAAACTGACAGTTTTAATTTTTAAGGTTAGCAGAAGAACTTATGATACCACCATCTCTTCAAGCAAAGCCCGCCTATAAAGGCATAACCATCCATGACAAAATGATTTGTCAATCTGCAAATAGATGCTTCAGTGGAGGTCAAGCACGTCATAAATATTAAAGAAGAAACCAAAAGTCTTTTAAACAATCACCCTAGTAACGTCGTCATTTGGGTCAAAGAATTCAAGAAGAGAAGGAGAGTGCACATGTTTGTTGAAAATAGAAAATTACTGTTTTCATGTCATCAAATAGTTATTACCTCCTATAACCATATCATTAATGAAGAGAAAGAGCACGTGAGAGAGAGTGAGGGAAGGGGAGGAGGAGGGGGAAAGAGCTCAACCGGAAGCACAGGTTTAAATGAAGAACCTCCTAAAATGGAGTGGTTTCATGTCAACCTGAAATTAAACAAGTTGAAGTCTTGCCCAATCCTTACTGTCTCCATCATAAAGAGAACCAATGATAGAACCACAGAGAGCTGCCCTGAAGAATGATGCTTATATACTGCATTCCATAGAGGAGATGAAGGCAGACACTTAAAACTAGTTAATAGTAGATTGAATAAGTGCATGTGGGAAGGTTCACAACCAATTAAATCATCAAAACTTTTGATACAATATGGATGGAAGGACTCAGCAAGAAAAGGGCTACACTGTTGTTCCCCTCGAAGGGCCCCTTTGTTAGAATTTATGTGTGTTTATAAGCACTTCTATATGGGAATGAGTAACTCAGGACCCATGCGTAATGGAAAATCCACTCATTAGTCATGCTTTATTTTTGAAATGGTGGAACCTGGGCAACACTTCAGCTACCAGATAATAATACTGAATTATTTCTACAATTGTGTATAGATGTTAAAAAAAAAAATCCCTATTGGCTTGTTTTGAGCCATGAGCTTGAAAACTTACAGCTTTATTTATTTTTCTTTGTAAAAATAAATTATCTAGTTTGAACAATATTTCGAGAAAGCAGGAAACCTTCCTTCCTCGCTGGGTACCCTTTTCTGATTTATGGAAACCACCAGTCAAGTCTCTAGAGCACTAGCTGTACGTGTACATTACACACACTTCCAATGTTTCTAGGCTGTGTCAATATTAACCTGACCAAATGAAGATCAAACTGTCTCTTTTGTTCCTCACGCTCCTCACATGGGGCGCACAATATGCCTCTTGTCAGAAGTGCTTCATCATTTTGGCTCAAGGAAACTGTCAGTACAGTTTGGGATTCGTTCTTCATGGGCAGATATCCTGATGGGTCTAATGAAGCCTTTCTGCTGACAACTCATTTGCTAAAAATACCCAACCATCACCAAGTTTAAGTGGAGGAATATCGTTGTGTCCCCTTTGCTATCACCCCAATGAAAGTAATTGTTTTGAAGTCTAAACAAATCAATGTTATCCAGGCACACGCCTCTCCCCACTTATGTATGAGTTCTTGCTAGTTTCCATTTGCTCACTGATAAACTTTATGACATTCTTAAATTGGAATCTAATAGGGTAAACACCAGTCTTGGAGCACACATGCAGAGCCAACAGTCTGTGTGTACCATTTGTTGCAATCTAAGCTAATTACCAGAACCCCCCTCCTGCAAACAGATACACTCTGGGGTGTGTGGTTTTATTTCCATTTGGAGACGTCTGTGTGTGAGGATCTCAAGGAATTCGTTTTCAGGGAAGGACACTGTATTGTCATTACTCTCTTGGTCCCAAGTCACAGTATCTTACACTGACTTCAGAGAAAGGAAGTCAGAAGGCTCTGGGGGGTGTTCTCAAAAAAGCAAATGAAGAACTGGGAGTAAGTTGGGAGGAGGCGGAGGTTTGCCAGGGATGTGCTTCTTTGTTCTCTTCTGGCTTCCTTCTCCTCTTTTGTGACCAACTAGCATCTTCTGTGTGCTGGGAAACATGAGCCCAGTGTAGACCCTTCAAGTTCAGTCAAGGTTCATTGCCTCTTGGTTTTGAGTTTGAAAACCACAGGGAAGGAATTCTGGTTGTTCCCACTTGGGTTGGGTGCCTAATCCTGCATCAAGCAACTGAGAGAAATTGGAAAGACCACAAATACCGATATGGCACTCATCATGACAAGAGAGATGGGTAAGAGTCATTTCCTGGAAGAGGAGGCTGATCAGGTCAACACACAGATAGGCACCCTAGCTATCAAGCTCCAAGGACTCACTCTCTCTCTCTCTTTCACACACACGAGATAATTTCCCAAATCCCCATTTTCCTTCTAGCTAACCAAGCCCCAGTCACAGACAGAGGTATACAATGCCTGGGAAGTTAACTTGAGTCAAATGATTTAGCTGTTTCATTTCATGGTGGTTTGGACCCCAGTTAAGAGAGGTATTATAAAAAGGAGTGACAGAGCAAATCTATAAACATGTTAAGTTTATGATATGTAAGTTATGCTTCATCAATCAAAAATACATAGCACCATCTACTGAACCCAGGAAAAAGAGGCCAAGCCGCCTTCACCTTTATCCTTTCGGGTCAATGTGGGAATCCCCTTTCTGGCCCCAGAGGTCTTCAGATGCTCTGATCTCCCTTATAATGGTCAAATTTCCATTGCTATTTTCACCATACATGTGAGACACCAACATGCTTTAAATACAAATGAGAAATGATCTACACCCCCTGCCTGTAAGGCAAAGCGTATTTAGGGACAGTTGTGTGTATATGTTATCATTTTATACAAGAGTTATTTATAGAAGGGCTTTAAGCAGGCCAAATGCTGGGGGGGATCTGAATTCATAACAGGTAAAAAATTAATAACTTCAGAGCAGGGTTTCTCAAATTCAGCAATGTGGATATTATGGCTGGAAAAATCTTCGTCGTGGGAGCTGTTCTGTATATTTCAGAGTTTTTAGCAGCATCCTAGCCTCCACCCACTAGATGCCAGTAGCAAACTTACTCCCCGAGTTGTGACAGACATGTCTCCAGACATTGTCAATTGCCCCCAAGGGGCAAAAAAATGCCCTAATTAAGAATAACTTCAGAGAATAATATTGGGGGAGTTTTTCAAACTTAATAACTCAAATCACACCCAACTTTTTCAGAAACATTACTGCAAAAAGCAAGACATATCATGAATTTCATCTGGTTTACGTAGGAGAAAAAAAATTTCAGGGATGAGGACATCTACATGAATACATTGCACTCATCAGCCAAATGTTTCCTTTTTGTAAGTAGGCAAAAATTAAAAATTTCCATCAATTGTCTTTTAGTTTATATTAGTATGCTCGTAAAATAAACAGCATTTTGATTCTCTCAAACAAAGGAAAAGCAGGATGATTTTCTTTTAAAAAAAGCCAGATTTTACTGAAACATCTATTTCCTGTACCAGAAAAACAAAGTTTTTCTCTGGGTATTTTCCAGTAATTTTTTTTTAGTCTAGAAAAATTCTATAAACCCAGGTCAGTAATAGGTAAGGCATTTTTATTGATTTATTTATTAAAAGATTTTATTTATTTATTTGACAGAGAGAGATCACAAGTAGACAGAGAGAGAGAGGGGGAAGCCAGCGCCCTGCCGAGCAGAGAGCCCGATGCAGGACTTGATCCCAGGACCTTGAGGTCATGACCTGAGCCTAAGGCAGAGGCTTAACTCACTGAGCCACCCAGGCACCCTGTAAGGCATTTTTAAACACCATACTTATATTTGGGATGCCTGAAAATGATATAAAGACTTATCTGTTAACTCAGTTATGGTATACCCCAAATATGGTGGGTCTTGAGGGCAATGTAACATGTCTCGGGCATTGTGAGTAATCCATGAATGGCCAGGATCCATGTCTGATAACAGGCTACAGGGAAAAACTCATCAAAATCCATTCTGAGCCTGAATTATCTGAACCTGTATGTCTACATTACTAGTTCTTAACCTTGGTTGCTCCTTAGAATAACCCAGGGAGACACACACACACACACACACACAAATACAAATACTCACACCCCTCCTAGTGATATTTAAATTTAAATGGTTTAAGGCAGAGGGGCTGGGAACCCATATATTTTCCAGAAAGTTCCTGCCTTTATTCTAATGTGCAGGTCAGGTGCAGAATGGTGGTCTATACTGATATAAAGAAACAATTTTCAATTCATGCCCCGTAGACATAGTTTCTCAATCAGTGGTTCTTGTTTCTATTCTCAACCCATTGAGTGAACTTCCGTAGTCACTGGGAAAACCCAAATACCAAAAATATATGTTCTCATCTTATTTGTAAAATAAGTAGATCTAACTCTTTCAAATGAGTGGATATGAAAATGTGATGGGTTTTGACATCTGACAGCCCAGAATTCAAATCCTAGCTCCACATCCTGTTATCTCTGTGCCTTTGGGCAAGTTACTGGATCAGGCTAAGCATCCATTTTTTTCACCCGGAAAATAAGGGCAAAACCTACTTTAAAAAATGAGCTAATCTCTACAATGCTTGGTCTAGGATCTCTGACAGTCAACCTTCTGGACGTGCTAGGACAGTCTCAGCAGGACTGACAGCTACAATGATTTAACCGTGAATTTATATGTCAATTAGGTCAATGAAAATTACCCATCTTTTGTTAGAGTTTACAAATTACCTCTTTAACTTATGTAAGTTAGAAAGAGTCCTGTTTTAAGATTCTTTTGTTGTAGCCCATTGTCTACATTATGTGAGCTCTCAAATTACTGATTGGAAAAAGGGGAGGGGGTGGGGCACCTGGGTGGCTCAGTCAGTTAAGCCACAGCCTTCGGCTCAGGTCATAATCTCAGGGTCCTGAGATAGAGCCACATGTCTGGCTCCCTACTCAGCAAGGAGTCTGCTTCTTCCTCTCCCTCTGCCCATTCCCCCTGCTCACCTTCTCTCTCTCAAATAGATAAATAAAAATTGTAAAAAAAAAAAAAAAAAAAGAAAAGAAAAAAAAAGAAAGAAACGAAAAGAAAAGAAAGGTAAAGTTTAGAGAAAGTGCCTGACCAATTTGCCAGATAGCATAATGGTCCAGATTGATGGAGAAGTGGGTTCTTCTCCAGGTTCTGATTTTACTGAATGGTCACAGTACATTGATGGGTCTTAAACTTGAGCTCTGTCACATTCACCCAGAGGGCTTCTGAGAACAAACATCTGGGTCCCCCTCCCAGAGTTTCTGATACTATAGATCTGGGGCCAGTTGAGAATCGTCATTTCCAGCAAGCTCGCAGGTGATGTCTATATGGCTGGCATAGGGACCACATTTTGAGAACCACACCTTGATCCAAAACAAGACATTTTCCCTTTCTGGACCTCAAACTCCTACCCTGAAAAAGGAAGAGTCTATTAAAGTCAGAAAACTCATTGTTTCTACTTCCTTGACTCTTTAAACATAAAGCTCTGCAACAGGAGACTTCTACTTGTGTTTTCTTTTTTCTCTTTCTTTAAAAAAAATATTTTATTTACTTATTTGAGAGAGGGAGCAAGCAGGAGCGGGGGCTGAGGGGCAGAGGAAGAAGCAGACTCCCTGCTGAGTGGGGACCCTGACACGGGGCTGGATCCAAGGCCCTTGGGATCATGACCTGAGCCGAAGGCAGACACTTAACTGACTGAGCCAGCCATGCACCCTGCTACTTAGGTTTTTATGTACTCTAGCTGATAGGATTAAGAAAAGTTAATTGATTAAAAATTTGATTAAAGAGGGATTTTTTTTTTATTTTTTTAAGTTTTTAATCTCAATTTTAGTTACCAGTGTTCTATTAGGTGCAGGGGTATGGTACAGTGATTTAACAATTCCACATCACCCCGGGCTCATTACAAGAAGCGCCCTCCATAATCCTCATCACCGCTTCCGCCCATCCCCCACCCCCACCCCTCTGGTAATCCGCAGTTTGTTCTTCCTAATTAAAAGTCTGCTTCCTGATTTGTCTCTCTTTCTCTTTTGTTTCCACTTTGCTCATTTTTTAAAAAAAAGACTTCTACTTATTTATTTTGAGAGAGAACGTGGAAGTGAACGTGAGTTGAGGGTGGCAGAGAGAGAGAGAATCTCAAGCAGACTTCCCACTGATCTTATGTATTCATTTTTAATCAACAGTGGACTCGATTTCATGACCAGGAGATCATGACCTGAGCCGGAATCAAGAGTTGGATCCTTTACCGACTAAGCCACCCAGGTGCCCCCTCATTTGTTTTGCTTCTTAAATTCCACAGGAGGGAAATCCCAGGGTATTTGTCTTTTCCTGACTGACTTATTTCACTTAGCATCATACTCTCTAGCTCCAACCATGTCATTGCAAAGGGCAAGGTTTCATTCTTTATGTCTGAATAATATTCCATTGTGTGTGTGTGTGTGTGTGTGTGTGTGTGTGTGTACACATACCACATCTTCTTTATCCATTTGTCAATTGATGGACACGATACATGTGCTGCTTCCACAGTTCAGCTATTGTAAATAATGCTGCAATAAACATAGGGTACATGTATCCCTTTGAATTCGCGTTCTTGGATTTTTGGGTAAATACCCAGTTAGTGTGATTCCTGATTGCAGGGTATTTCTATTTTTAACTTTTAAAGGAATCTCTATACTATACTGTTTTCCAGAGTGGCTACACCAGTTTGCATTCCCACCAACAGTGCAAGAAGGTTCCCTTTTCTCCCTATCTTTGCTATCACCTGTTGTTTCTTGTATTGTTGATTTTAGCCATTCTGACAGGTATGAGGTGATCTCTCATGATAGTTTTGATCTGCATTTCCCTAATGGTGAATGATGATGAACATCTTTTCATATGTCTGTCGGCCATCTGTATGTCTTCTTTGGAGAAATGTCTGTTCATGTCTTCTGCTCATTTTTTAATTGGATTATTTGTTTTGGGGGGTGTTGAATTTTAATAAGCTCTTTATATATTTTGCATACTAACACTTTATCAGTATGTCATTTGCAGATATCTTCTCCCATTCCATAGGTTGCCTTTAGTTTTGTTGATTGTTTCCTTTGCTGTGCAGAATCTTTATATTTTGATGTAGTTTATATTTGCTTTTGTATCCCTTGCTTCATGAGACATATCTAGAAAAAAAGTTGCTGAGGCTGATGTCAGAAAGGTGACTGCCTATGTTCTCTTTTAGGATTTTTATAGTTTCAGATTGCATATTTATGCCTTTAATCCATTTTGAATTTATTTTTGTGTACAGTGTAATAAAGTGGTCTAGTTTTTTTTGCATGTTGCTGTCCAGTTTTAAAGAGGGAAATTGAGAAATAAATGTTTTATAATGAAATAAGATCAATTTCATTGATTTTGGATGTAAGATTATGTATTCATTTTTACTTATTTATTTATTTATTTTTAATTTTCAGCATAACAGTATTCATTATTTTTTCTATGTATTCATTTTTAATCTTTCTGATTTGGGTCAAGATCTTTTAAAATATTTGAGCATAGGTCTATGGGAGCCTCCCATCCTCTTTGTTGTCTAAGTCATACATATGAAGTATAATGTTCAATTTCTGATTTCGGTTTCATTAAAGTAGAATAAAACCTTAGACATATGTGAGATGATCCAAATGTAGACTTCTTCTTCATTGTTATGGTCCCCTCCTAATTTTTGATAGCTGTATTGCCTTTATTTGAAAGCAAATTTTCAATGACAATATGTTTCATTTCACTGAGCCTTTCTAAAGCATTTATCTTAGAAAACATGATCTTCCCTCCTCCTGTTTCAATTTATTTAAAGTGTGCATTTTATTAACTGGTACAACTGGCATAAACAGGTTTGGGAACTAACACAGCCGATTCTCGGTAAACATTGAATTCAGTTAAAGGAGATGCACAGCCCTGTGCACTCTGCAGAATTTTCAGCGGGTCTGAAGCGTTCAGCTGAGGTTATCAGTCAGTAACATAGCACAGAGCATGATGGAGAATGTGTCTAGTTCAGCACATTAGTTCAGGGAAGATCAAGAGAGCTTCCACTATCACAGGCAAGATATACAGCCCTTACCTCCTCATCGCTCAAAAATATAGATTTCAAGTCCTAAGATATAGAAACCCACAGCCTCTCAAACTTGAATGCAAGTCACCTGGGAATCTTGTTAAAATGCAGATTCTCAAATAGTAGGTCAGGGATGGGGCCTGAGATTCGAAATTTCTACAAAATCCCAGGTGACATCTGGGCTGCTGGTCTGTGGGCCACATTTTGAATAGCATGATATTCACCACTGTGGTTAGAAGCTAGAAAAGAAGAGGGGTCCATCCTGAAAGGAAAAGCAAAAAAGGATGATGCTAACAGTGAACTGGAAAGAAATACTGACTATTCTTTTCCCTTTTTTTTTTTTTTTTTTTTTTTTTTTGGAGAGAGAGTGAGTGAGACAGAACACGAGCAGGGCTGGGGGGCAGCGCAGAGAGGGAGAAGTAGACTCCCCGTCAAGCAAGAAGCCTGACGTGGGGTTCCATCTTGGGACTCCAGGATCATGACACAACTTTTAAGTTTTCCTGTTTTGTTGCCTTTCATTTGCCTTCACTTTAGAATCAGGACACTGCTAATGCTTTCTTATTTCAGACACAGCTGCAAAGACAAGGAACCCAGTTCTCCATAGTCTCTGGTCAGCAGGCCCAGCTTGGTTAAGAACGTGCAGTGGCTCGTTGTGTAGTTTGTCTGTGTCTAGTTTTCCCTGTGGCTCGAGATGTCTACTCATGAGGCTCAGAGAGAGCCTCAGTCTCTCCTACTTCTGGCTTCCGACATGTCTCTGGAACACAGCTTCTCCTGAGGTGGACTGAATGAGGGAGGAATAGATCTCCAGCAACCATGGATACATGTGTGTCAAACTAGTTGATGAACAGGGACCGTCGCTTGGGTGGTTTCTGTGCCCCCTGAAGTACCTCCTTATGACGGTGTCAGAAGTAGCTCAATGAATAGATCGTCCAGTGAAAATTGTCAGCATTTCTTTAAGTCTGGATAAAACAGCTTAAAATCTCAAAGGCAGATGTTTGACACAGTGTATGAGGTAGTGGCCATGGGTACTTTCACATTTGAACACTGATCCTTTCGATTAAGAACTGAGATAAGGCTTCTGGGCAGCTTTCTGCACTAAGTCTGACCCTCCACCTGCTGAGGCGGAAACAGGAGGTCTTCAAAACTACTTCTCAAGATAGATTGGGACTATGGCTTCTCTTTTCATTTCTGTCATTATATTGATTTTTAAAAATGTTTTATTTTAAAATCCAGTTAGTTAACATACAGTGTAATAATAGCTTCAGCTGTACAGCATAGGGATTCAACACTTCCCCTATGACCCCCGGTGATCATCCCTAGAGTCCTCCTCCAACCCCATCGCCTGTTTACCTGTCCCTCCCCGCTGGTAACCACCAGTTTGTTCTCCATAGCTCAGAGTCTGTTTCCTGGTTTGCTCCCTCTCTCTCTCTCTTTCCCCCTTGCTCGTTTGTTTTCTTTCTTAAATTCAAGGACACAATCAACAAAACTAAGAGGAAACCTACAGAATGGGAGAAGGCACGTGCAAATGACACATCTGCAAAAGGGTTCGTATCCAAAATACATAAAGAACATGTAAAACTCAACACACAGAGAATGAATAATCCAATTAAAAAATGGGCAGAAGACATGTATAGACATTTTTCCAAAGAAGACTTACAGATGGCCAACAGACACATGGAGAGATGCTCAAGATGACTGATCATCAGAGAAATACAAATCATTTATATTTTAAAACTTTCTGGAAGTAGCTAGACAGCTGGATAGCCGGATAGCCGGGAAAATGACAGTAGGGTCATTTCTCAACCTGCTCCGAGAGGCCACTCTTATTCTACCTGACTGAGTATATCAACAGGTAGGGGTCCTTGGGAGGGGACAGGAAGCAAGCCTTTTGCCTCCTGTGTAGCCAGGCTCAACCTCTTCCCATACGATCCCAGTGCACACATACAATAGCACTGCCTCAACATCTGAAGAACAGACAGCAAGCATCTTTAAGAACTGAAATGATATTGCTGACCAACAAACTTCCTCCAAACTAGAAACCTCTCATTTGTTACTTTATTATATAGTTTCTCAGGAATCTTCATAAAGCCATAGATCCTTCTTTAAAATTTTTAAAAGACTTATTTATTTCAGAGAGAGAGAGAGCATGAGAGAGTGTGTGTTGGTGAGGGGGGCAGAGAGAAAGGGAGAGAGAGAATCCTCAGCAGACTCTGTGCTGAGTGTGGAACCCCACAGGGCTTGATTTTCACAACCCTGAGATCATGACCTGACCCAAAACCAAGGGGTGAATGCTTAATTGACGATGCCATCCAGGTGCCCCCTTTCCTTAAATCTTTTTTCGCCTTAAAAAAAAGATTTTATTTATTTATTTGACAGAGAGAGAGATCACAAGTAGGCAGAGAGACAGACAGAGGAAGCCAGCGGCAGGGAGCGGGGGAAGCAGGTTCCCCACTTAGCAGAGAGCCTGATGCGGGGCTCGATCCCAGGATCTTGAGATCATGACCTGAGCCAAAGGCAGAGGCTTAACCCACTGAGCCACCCAGGTGCCCCTGAGCCTATATTTTCTAACAGTTTTTCAATTCTGCTCTCTTTATCATTTTTATTTTTATTTTTTAAAAGATTTTATTTATTTATTTTATTTATTTGACAGACAGATCACAAGTAGGCAGAGAGGCAGGCAGAGAGAGAGGGGGAAGCAGGTTCCCTGCTGAGCAGAGACCCTGATGTGGGGCTTGATCCCCAGACCCTGAGATCATGACCTAAGCTGAAGGCAGAGGCTCAGCCCACTGAGCCACCCAGGTGCCCCAACATCATCTTTCTTTTAATCACTTCTCATTCTCTTATTATAATCTAAGGAGAGATATCAGAAGCCAAATTTCGATGTTGATGAAATGATTTTGCAGCCTCATGGCTTAGTAGAATGTGTGTGTGTGTGTGTGTGTGTGTGTGTGTGTGTGTGTGAAAACTTTTCAGAGAGTTTATACATTTATTTTTGAAAACAGTATAAGCAGTGGGTGGTAAGCACTCAGGAGACTTGGTGTTGGTGTGTGAACAAAACCTTCCCATACTGCACAGTTAGGAAAAATGCTGTATGATGTGCCTTACACCATAGATCATCTCTGGTCTGGTCTCTAAAAGAAAGAGGGAGTCATGGTGCTAACTCCTAGAAGGACAAAATGAACAGGAAGTTGCTACGTAGCTTATGAGTGGCTTCAGCCTTCAGCTTCCCAGTGTCTGAAAATGGCAGCAGAAGAGGTCTACATGGAAGCATCCAACTGCCCAGAGGTTCTGAGAACCGTACACCGTCCTACCCTCTACGATGACCCAGAAAAGGTCACCATGTGTGGCAGAGCATTGTACTTTATGGGAAAGGTGTGAAGTGAAAGGGAGAGCCCCTATCCCTAGTTCTAGTCTCACCAAGTTATGCTGTCATCGAGATGAGCCTAGGACTTTTCTGTGTAGCTGTACGCCTTCTTGATGAGATAAAACTAAGAAACATGCTTATTTGTAGGCTTTCTATAAACAGAAGCACAAGGGGATACCTTGTGCCTTCTCTTCCTTATTTAAAGGTAAGAGTCTGTAAGTAAACTGCCAGGTGATGAGTCTAGGAATTATCAGGCTTTGGCGTTTGGTTGCCTCCAGCCCCATCCTTTCTTGAAAGGGGCACAGATGATCCCTCAAACCAAGCTCAATATTGAATCACTGGCAGCGCTTGACTTTACTACTAATATCCGTGAGAGCAGACATTTATATCAACCGCTATCAGGCAACCCATAAGGGTGTAGAGTACAAGACCATACAAAGACATTACAGATCCCATAGTCAGAAACCTCACCAGGAGCTATCTACTTCAACAACATAGCCTCAGGTACAAATTTACATGCAATAATTCATATTCTACCAAATAAATCCCAGGCAAACAGAGTAATGCAAAAACACATTTCCTGCTGTCAAGAAAATTTCTGGCAAAATTAATCAACCATTCATCCATTCAGGCTCTTTGCATACCCTTTTGTCAAGGAGGGAATACTAAGAGATTTCTTTTCTCTTCCACGCACTCATTTCAATGAATTGAAGAATCCATCAAGCTTGAGTTGATTTATTGAACTGTCTCTTAGCTCAGCAGTACAACTACAGCAAATGAACTGGCAACTTCTCCTAAAACCAGCCGCGATTCAATTCAACAATATCCGATTTCTTTAACTCTTTGTAATTCCACATTTCACGTATTGCATTTGAACCCTATGCACGTTGGTTTTCACTGTATTTCTAAACAATACAAATTTTGGATAAAACCTTGCACAATTACAAGCACTGTTTAGTGTTCTGATGGCAGTTATCAAAGCATATAGATTCTAGGACCTCTTCCTCTAGGGGACTGTAAAAGCACATGACTATTAGGTAGTTCAAAAAAAAAAAAAGGATTTCTTTAAAGATCTACAGCTTTTCTGCAATGCAGACTGTTGGTTCTGGTAATGTTTACTGTTAACATTGACGGCCAGTCACTTCGGTTCAAAGCACTAAAGACACATACACTTCTTGTTTTTGTATTTATTTTAACCATTCTACCAGGTGAGGAGAATCACTACAAGAAGATATTTAAGGCGTAAACATCAGAGAGAAACCCAACCGATGTTTCAACACGGGTTTTCTCACCGAACCTCATCCACTGAGCCCCATGGAGTCCATTTATCACATACAAGCTTTGCATTTTTCTTTGTAAAGATATATGACCTTTGCCTATTAGATTTCATTAATGGAGCACCATACAAGGCTCCTTTGCACATGGCAGGATAGAAAGCTCCACATCCTCGCCTGAAGGATTTGCAGGAACGAGCTCATCTTCAATCTTTGTCCCTGGGAGGCACTTTTAACACCTGCCAACCACAGCACTATCATCAGAAAAACATTTAGAGATTTATCTTCGGGCTGGTAATTATAAGAGATAATTTGTTTGGAGTATGGATAAAGTTGGTCTAGCATAAACAAACTAGAGGCTCAAATTACATGACGAACATCATTAACTATTGATTTAACCACTGCGGGTCTGCAAAGCTCAGTGACACTCTCTGAAGATGGCAGGTTCCCAAGCAACAACTCTGGCCTAAACATTCCAGGGGGAGCTGAGGGATATGTTTCGGGGCCTGCTCAGAGTCACCCCAGCTTTCATCGCTCTCCTTCTTCCTCTGACGGTTCAATTCTGCGTAACCTCGGTTTAGAACTCTGAACATCAGACATGGTAGACCGCCCCTTTTCTCACAAGTCAAGGTGTTTGCTTCGGGAAGGTGTTTGTAGGGGGATGAAGTCAAAGTCATGTGTCACAGACCACATTTTACCTTTCACAGTCTTTCATATGTGATCTCAGCAGAGCCTTGCAGTCACCCTGGGAAGTGGGCAAAGCTTGCTTCTGAGCCCATTTTATAAGGAGGAAACTGAGAAGGGAAGAAGATGGGCATTCCAGGACCTTGACCAAAAGACATTATGAATGGACTCCTTAGGATAGCCCGTTATTATTATCCTTAGGAAAGACGTGTGCGTCGAAGTGCCTCAAGAAACCAAGAGCAAAGCCATCCACTTCTTTGCCTTTAAGAAGATATTTGTGAGTTTGTAGCTAAGATGTGACTTTGCATATAATCCTATTTTCTGCAGAGAATAATACCAACTTGCAGGAATGAAGTAGGGACCCACAGGTGAAGAGAAACTCTCGTGGGGAAATATAGAGAAGAGAGGAGAGTAAATGCTGGAATTCTTGGTTGGGATACTGGTGGTATTCAACACAGCTCTGTCTTTATGTGTCTCAAAGGGGAGAGTTATGGCCTCATGCTCTCGGTTTAAAGCAATGTCTACCCAATAAGTGATACTACTAATATTCTTTAATGCCATCATTAATAATGGCAACAAAAAATTCCGCTGAGCCTTCCCCAAATAGAAGTCTATAATTTCTTAACAGAAATCCCTGGGGATATACTTTATAAGTCCGATTTTTTTTTATTTGGGAAAGGTAATATGATGCCTTACGATGTATACTATGCTAGGATGGCCCCCCTAAGACACACAAATATTTATGCAACAAAATGTAGATGGTGAGATAAGGACCATAAATACCAGGTTGGAGTTTGCTGTCAAACATTTTCAAAAACCCTAGGGTTTTTCAGAGCTTTCTGGGTTTCAGAATTGCAGATGAGGGATCATAGACCTGGACTATTTCTCAATAAAATGTTAAATATTGAATATCCATTGTTCAGTGAAAAGAGCAGAGATCACTTCTAATTACGTGCTGAGCTAAATTTAGAATTAAGCTTTAAAAGGTCATCTAGTTGATCATCAACCTGAGTCAATTCAAAGGAGAGAGCCAAAAGGCATTAAGGTAAAATCTCATTAATATAAACTCTACTAATTAATTCAAATGGTGGACAGCTCCGAATTTACATTTGCTTTCTCAGTGAAAACATTTAGTGGTTCCCAAATGCTGCAAGAGAAATGTTGTATTTAAAAACAGTTTTAAAAAAAATTATATATAATTAAATATTTTTGCTATGAATTAAAATTAAAATTTTGCATTTAATTAGAAATCTCTCCTAGCTAGTGACCCGGGTAGATGGCCCAATAGCCTCTCATTATCAGGTTATCGGTTGGCTGATTCAAGCTTTCTGTTTCTGAAAGTTAGAATGTTTATTTTTATTGAAAAAATAATCTCTAATTCACATCTCTCCCTTGTTGTTTTTTTCTGCATTTATCTAAATTAGTGAGGTTTGAACTTCATGTCAGATAAATTCTTTTCCTGGAGCTGGGGCTGTGGATTTCTGGTCAAGCCTTAATGACTCAGGTTATACTCATAAGATTTTTTTTAAAAGATTTTATTTATTTATTTATTTGACAGAGAGAGAGAGATCACAAGCAGGCAGAGAGAGAGGGGGAAGCAGGTTCCCTCCTGAGCAGAGAGCCCAATGCGGGGCTTGATCCCAGGACCCTGAGATCATGACCTGAGCTGAGGGCAGTGGCTTAACTCACTGAGCCACCCAAGTGCCCCTCATAACAATTTTTGAAAAAATTTCTTTACGTGCACAACCCAGAGTATTCCATTCAGCATATTCCATTTGTTAAACACATACAAATATGGCCTACAGTGAACTGTAGCTATAGGTAGTCATCACATTTCCATCAATTGAGGTTTTAGATCAATTATGCTAATTTTATTAGTTCTCGGGTCCTGAGGTGTTTGCCAGATAAAGGGAATGGGGGTGGAAAATGGACCAGGTAGTGAAAGGGTTCCAATCAAAGACCCAGAGATGAAGGAAATCATGATTCATGATAAATCTCGGCTATCGCAATTTTGCTCTGATCTGTTCTTCCATCTGTGATTTTCCTCCGCCTCTTCCACACCTGTTGAGACCCTTAGTCTGTCATAAAACAAACCCCAATTATTTCCCGTGGGATTATTTTTATATTTAAAAGACATGACAACATTTTTCTTTCAGTCGTCTAATGCATGTATTTCACACAAAGATGTCTGTGGTAATTTTGAAAGCTAAAGGAGGTATTTGATTTATGCTAAGGATAGATAAATTGGAGAACATAAGCGGATCTGCCATGATTCTGGTAGATTGTTATCATAAACACAAAGAGGATAAGACTATATCATATGTAATGTTTAATCTGTTTCCTGCTCTAAATAAATAAAAGCAAACATAAGTCTAATTTTGTGAGGTGGGTTTTGAGTTGAATGAGATTTGTTGTACCATTTTGTCCTCTGCAAAAACGAAGATAAATAAATATGGAATTTTTAAAAACGTGTTAGTTCTCAGAAATCACAAGGCTATAGTAGTGCTCTCTCCTGACGTTGCTGAACTGTGCTTAGTGTGATCACGGAAACAGTGTCTTGGAATAAATGCCAGCTAGTAGATACCCGACCAGAATCCCAAATCCAGAAAGCGTGTACAGGCGCCTCATACGCGACAAGGGTGGTGTTGCAAACTCAGTGGGAAATGAACATTTTGACTAATAAATGGTGTCAACATAATTGATACCCTTCGAAGAAAGAATGCTAAAATTAAATTCCAGATGGATTCAAGAGTCATATGTAAAAACACTGGATAAAAAACTACTTGAAGAAAATCAAAAGAGATTATTTTTATATTACAGTATTCAACAGAGTCTATTTTAAATACTAAATATTCCGGGGTGCCTCGGTGGCTCAGTCATTAAGTGACTGCCTTTGGCTCAGGTCATGATCCCAGATTCCTGGGATGGAGCCCCATATTGGGCTCCCTGCTCAGCGGGAAGCCTGCTTCTCCCTCTCCCACTCCCCCTGCTTGTGTTCCCTCTCTCGCTGCGTCTCTCTCTTCAGATAATAAATTTAAAAAATATTTAAAAAAAAAGAAACATTAAAGAAATGCTAAATATTCCAAGGCCAGAAGCAAAAGAGACATATTTGACTACATAAAATTTATTTTAAAACTGTCATAAGGCTAAAAGATAAATAATGAACTGGGAAAATTACTTGTAGTACTTGTGACAAGCAAATATTAATCTCTAACATACATAACCTTCAAAGGAATCACTAAGAAAAAAGGCAAATAACCCCACTGAAAAATGGCCAAAGGAAATAAACTTGCAATTGAAAAGAGAAAAAAAGGTAAATGACTAATGAATATAGGAAAAAAGGTTCAATCTTACAAGTAATAAAGGAAAAAATCAAGTTAAGCAAAAATGAGATACCAGTTTTAATATCAGATGTCTAAAATTTTATTTTATTGTTTTGAAGATTTTATTTATCTATTCGACAGAGAGAGAGACAGCAAGAGAGGGAACACAAGCAGGGAAAGATGGAGAGGGAGAAGCTGGCTCCTCCCTGAGCACAGAGCCTGATCGGAGCTCAATCCCAGGACCCTGGGACCCTGGGATCATGACCCGAGCGGAAGGCAGCTGCTCAACTGAGCCACCCATGCACCCCAGATGTCTAAAATTTTAAAGAGAAAGAAAATCTAGGGCTGCTAAGGATACAGGAAAACAGTTCTCTCAAGTAAAACTGGTAAAAGTGTACATTACAACAACATTTGGGAAAATAATCTGACATTGTTATTAAAAAGAAACATAACGGGGCACCTGGGTGGCTCAGTAGGTTAAAGTCTCTGCCTTAGGCTTGGGTCATGATTCCAGGGTCCTGGGATCGAGCCCTGCATCGGGTTCTCTCCTTCTTCCAATTTCTCTGCCTGTCTCTCTGCCTACCTGTGGTCTCTGTCTGTCAAATAAATAAACAAAATCTTAAAAAAAAAAAGAAACATAACTATGAGTCAACTATATATACACCATATATATAGTATGTATAATATATAGTTGAAATATATATATATGTATGCTATATAAAAATATATATACTCAAACTATATATAGTTTGAGACATATTATACAAGGATTGTTAACACAGCATTGTTTTACAGTGGCAAAAAGTTAGAAATAGTCTGACTCTCTAAGAGGACAGTCTCTCCCCCTAATAGGACAGTCATGCCCCATCCAACCACGGAAAGGAATATTGCTTGATATTAAAAGACTGAGTTAGATATAGAGATTTATGTGACATACTGTTAAAAGACAAAAAAAAAAAAAAAAGAAAGAAAATTGTGGAATAATGTATATGGTATAATCCTACTATATACATTGAGAGAAGCACATATTGGTTATATATATATATACTTCCATATATGTGTCTGAATGTGATTGTGTAACATAGAATTTGTTAATTTTAATCATAATGGGGGAAGGTAATTGAGGGTGTAGGAGTGTGTATTTCTTTATATATTTCATGCCATTATTCTTAATAAAATAAGCATATATATTTTGCAATTTAAAAACTAGATAAAGGGACAATAAGAGAATAACAGAACTATGAGATTGTCTTTGCTTTATAGGGTAGAGTCTGGATAACATGCCCAAGTTTGTTTAAGGGCACTTGTAGTTAGGAGAGTTAACTGAGCTGCCTTTAGCAACTCATTTGTTAAACAGTCAGTTCCTTCTGAACGAAATACAAGTCATTATCTACCCAAACAAGAAAAAAAAAAAAACCTCTGCAGATGTGTCTCCTACGCCAAGTTCCGAGGCTGTGTTGTTATAGTCGTTTATTCAGTTGGCAATATCTGTAAGATTTAAACTAGAAAACCAAACGTTCCAAGGTCAAAGCAATAAAGGAGGTTGAAGTTAAAAGCACTGAATGAGTGATTAGGAAAAATTCCTTCTGGAATAAAGGATGGACCACAGAAGACTTCCATTAGTGGGGAGATGCCTCACTGGCGATGGGCTGGAGAGCAAAGGTCATGTGACTTGGGGTCTCGTGACTAGATGGGCGTTTTGTCTACCCCATGGATGGGGTAGTCTCCTCTGGTGACATTCCATGCCTCTGCTTTATAGCTGTCCCAAATCACTCCCCTTGCACACTCAGTGTTAAAACTAAGCAGCCCCCATACCCATCCGCTCTAAATAAAGATATGGAACTAAATTTCAACTCGCTGAAACTGTTAACGTAGTTTACAAAGGCATATCCTAGCCTTGTCACCCAAGTTCCCACGATGTTCCCTGCATGGCAGATAATCTCTTTCTTCCTTTCCCTGTATGTCACTCTGACACCTACCATGAACCCGTTTGTTCATCCTGCTTGGGACAGACACTCCGACTCTTGACAGTTTGCACACCCATTCACCATCACTATGCCCCACCCATCTGCCAGGGCTCCGAACCACTCTGCCTTGGACCTCGTTTGCAAAGAGCAGATCAAAGGATGCTGCCCACCATTCTCCATGAACCACTTTAGTTGGTCCCTTGCAGTTGGGCGGGCTTCACCTAGAGGGCGCTGTTCTCTAGGGGACGCTCTCAAGTCCAGCCCGACTCTCCCCACCAAGTTCTCTCCTACTAAGACAGAGCAGCCATTGCTTTGGTGAGTCCTGATGTTGGCTTATAGTTCTACCTCCTAGCAAAGAGGACAGAAGATAGTAGTAGGTACCTGCCTGTTCTTCGTCTGCCCTGCATCTTTCTCTCCTTTTTTTTAGCAGATCCCTCTGGCCACAGGAACAGGCAGGGGATCCAAACCAGACTCATCATAATAGCTGCCTCTCATTACCCCTCGTGAAACATAAAGGGAAGAGGCATGTGCCCCTACAAGCAACAGCCAAGGTCTTTCCATGTAAACATTTTATTTATTTATTTAAATTATTTTACAATTTATTTTGCTTAACTAGAGTCATATTGCTTTTCTGTCTTTAAAACCAGAATCCTAATAATTGCAAAAGTTAGTATCTATGGAATCTTCAATGTGCCAGGAATTGTACTGGAGTCTTTAAACACACTGTCTCGTTTTACTTGCTCTTCCGCAATAATCCCATTATCTTGCCCATTTTGTAGGTGAGGAGACGGAGAGGCTCAGCAGGGACTAGCAACTTGCCTAATGTCACACAGGGAATCAGTGGAGCCTCCCTTCACACTGGGTCCTACTGGGCTCCCAGGTCTCTGCCCTCTGCTTCACCACGTGGGTTTTCATTCAACATTAGTTCCTGGATGTGGGAAGAAACTTCTCCAAGGGAAGAAAATCAATCAGTCCTCTTACGAAATGGAATCTTGGAAGAATTCCTTCAGCAATACTGCTTTACAATGGCAATAAATCCCTTGGAGTCGGTGGAGGTGGGGGGGGGGGACACTGTTTGAAGAATCTTTCATCTTCCATAACTCCACACTCTTCACCTGGCTGGTGCTAGGAATTCTGGTCAACGGCCAGACTTTTCCTATCACCAGGAAGGCCTTCGTCCCCTAAGAGAATGAAAAGGAATCCGGATATCTGAGGAAGTACAAGTTGGTACCAGGATCATAAGTTAGGTGCCCCTGTCTGCCCCACAAGGCTTTCCTATCTTAACTGGAAAAATAATGGAAAGCCACTGAAAGGAATTTAACAAGGAAGCAGGGTACAGCTCGATTTGCATTTTAACGGGAAGGGCACAGAAACGATTTGTTTTTCAAGATCAGAAGTTAGTTGGAAAAGACAAGACAAGATGCTGAACAAAGGCAGTGGCAATGAGATTAGAGAGAAGGGGACAAGTTCACATTGGCCTCATGGGGTCTGAGGTGCTTATGTGCATGGTACCCGTCAAAAGACATCCTTATGTGACTGGAAATTAACTAAAGGCTGGCTCTGAAAATAGAATCTGGAAGTTGCTCCTGCACACCCAAAGGATCGTCTGTGGAATGTGGACTGAGATTGCGTCTCTGCCATCAGGTGCAAAAGGCATCGTTACTTACGGAGCTGTACTAGAAGGCAAGTAGAAAGTTCCAGGAAGAAATGATTAATGTTCAACAGAAGGTCTCTCCTGGATCAATCTGCCAAGCTTATTGGCTCCACGCACATGAGCCCACCTAAATCTAAACCCATAACATACACGTAATGCAAGAGAAGTCAAACTTTCCTCCTGCTTCCCAAATAGCCTCTTCTCATGCACTCTGCTAACAGTCTGGATGGATACAAACAGCTGTTCTTTGCAAGAATGCTAGAAATTCTTCACTGACAGATGGCAGCAATTCCCTAGGGTGTATACACACACACACACACACACACACACACACGCACACACGCACGTGCGCACACAGACAGAAACTTTAGTAAGGTCAATAACACTGATATTCATCAACAGAGTTATTAAAATTTAGAGTCAGAAAGGCCTGGAATTGAAAAACCCAAGCTTGTGTTTTTTTCTGGGCTTGATGCCAGCAGGTTTTATTTTGGAAAGTTGCTGTGAACAAAAATGCTTTTTTTCCATTTTATATTTCCCTTTGAAAGAGTAAGAGATAATTTGTCACTAGCTCAGTAAGTGATGGTTCCTTAGATTCCCCTCTGCTCTTGTCACAGAAACTAGAAGAACTTTAGATCTGTGTCTTCTTGGGGATCAGACCTGAGAAATCCATGAAGGAATGTGCAAAATATTTGTTTGTTTAAATCATACTGTTTGGAAAAGTCTCTCATAAAAAGGTATTGCTAGACATTCTTACCAATCCTTCCAAACTGCAGCCCAAATGAATAACCAAAAACGTTTCATTAGATAGTTATTAGGATGGAAAGAATATATGAATATCCAGATCATATTCTTTATAAAACTCTATACATCAAAACACTGGTGGTGGTTTTCAGAACAGTGGACTTTTCTCCCACTATTGAAATGTAGAGAACTACTGAATATCGACCTTTTTTAAAAAAAAAAAAGGAACAAATTCTCATTGGGAGAATCAATGAAATTTCTTCTCCTCAGGGAAGGTAGATTGATTGGATTCTTCCTAGAATCACATAATTTTAGAATTAAACGGAGAGCAAAATTAAATAATAGGCTTGAGATGGGCCCTAGAGTCCATTTAATTTAATCACCCACCCAATTATTAAATTTCTTCTGCCTCATTCTGCCAAGTGTTTATGAACACCTCTCCAGATGGGAAAGTCATGACCACCTGAGCTGACTCAGTCCACCTCTGGATAGGGCTATTGGACAGCTGTCCTCATATACAGAGGCAAATTGTTTCCTTAAACATTTTCTTAGTGGCTTGGGTCTCCAAACAGAATGCTGGTAATAACCATGAATATTGGAGTGTTTATAATAGGGAGGCACTGCTTTGAGCATATAACATGAATTAATTTATTACTCAAAATCATCCTTGGGATAAGTTAGTATCGATGTTAATATCATTCCCAATCTACAGAGGGAGAAGACTGAGGCCCAGAAGGGTTAAATAACTTTCCCAAGACCACATGCTTTAAAAATTACAGATCCAGGATTTGGAGTCAGGCATACTGACTCCAGAGTCCAAGTTCTATACTTTAATAACCAAAAGTTTGGGTACCAAATCTTTGAGAATGTTTGAAGAGAGCCATTGGGCTTCCCCTGAAAATTCTAGTTTAAAATAAAAAAGACAACTGTAACTTTTAACATCATCTGTTAATGAGATTTTTATTACTTATTTGAGAGAGAGAACGAGATCACAAGTAGGCAGAGAGGCAGGCAGAGAGAGAGAGAGGAAGAAGCAGGCTCCCCACTGAGTAGAGAGCCCAACGTGGGACTCGATCCTAGGACCCTGAGATCATGACCCGACCCAAAGGCAAAGGCTTAACCCACTGAGCCACCCAGGTACCCTGAATGATCTATTAACTCTAAAGAAAGTATTACTTTTTAAAAGCTATGTTTTTATGTATATTTCTTACTAGAGGATACCATTAAGGCAGACCTATGAGATTACCTTAGAACTGAGAACAGTCTGCATATATAAACCTATGTTTGGGCAACAAAACAATAGCACTCTTACTCTCTGTCATGAGTTAATAAGGAAACTTACAGAACAGCTGATCCAAGAGTCCTCCCTTCTGGATGAAGGTTAGAACTCCTGGGGGCCCTTTCTGACTGTCCATGCCCACCTCTCCCCTGAGGTTCTGATCCAAATGGCGAGGGGTAGACCCAAGCACCAGTAGTGTTTTAAAGCTGCCTGAATGGTTCCACTGTGACATCCGGGTTGAGAACCACGGATTACTGACTAGTCGTGTTTCAAGCTGCAAACCTATAAAAGGTTAATGTGGCCATTAACAGGCAACGGATGGGATTGGGACTCGGGGGTCGCGACTCAACAATCTGGAATTGCTCCCAACTTGCACTATTGCCAGCATCTCTCCCTAATACCTAGTTCCTTTAAGAAAACAACAACAACAACAACAGCCCTTGGTAGTGGGAAAGATGCATGTGTGAGTGAATAACAGAGAAGCTAGCTTCAGGACTCACCCAAGCGGGGACCACCCAGGACCTGCTGATCTGACGAAGAGAAAGAAGCAGACGAACAGTCCAGCTCCTGACACATTACCACCACTCCTGTCAGCTTTCACTCTTCTACTCACGAATTAAAATGTCCTAGGACATTCCTACCTTACCATTTCCACAGAAACACTCTAGCATATCCCCATGAATCATGGACTTTTCTTTCTATATGGGCAAACATGAGCATTTTTTTTTTTTTTTAATTCTCTTAAGTAGCAGAGCTCTCCTGGCAGGCCATGTACTTACCTCTAATTTCATCAGTTGTAGAGGACATTTCATAAATTGATTATTTTGGTTCTAAAATTCCTGTTAAAGATTTATAGTTTTTCCTTCTCATTCTTTTTTTTTTTTTAAATACTCCTTAGGGGTTTTTTTGTTTGTTTTTAATATTTTTAAAAATTTTTAATAAACATATAATGTATTATTAGTCCCAGGTGTACAGATCTGTTGAATTGCCATCCTTACTTGTTTTTACCTATTACTTGTTTTATTCATTCAGCTATTTAGTAGACAGATATTCATTGAAGGCCTTCTGTATTTCCTGACCTGGATTTATTTTTCCTCAATGCGCTTTTTAAAGCTTGAATTCATATTGTGTATCTGATTATTCACTTTGTTGTCCATCTTCCCATGCCCCCAACAGAATGCTAAGTCCATGAGGACAGGGAACTTTGTTGTGTGTATGCTGTGTCCCTGGTACCCAAAATACTGGGGGCCCATGGAAGACGCTCAACAGATATTTCCTGAAGGAATTAACAAATGAGTGAATGAGTGAGTGAGTGAGTGAGTGAATGGATGAGAAAATGAATGGATGTGAGAAGTGAGAAGATGGATGGATGGATGGAGGGAAGGATGGATGGACGGAGGGAGGGAGGGATGGATGGATGGACAGAGGGAGGGAGGGAGGGAGGAAGGGATGGATGGAGGGATGGATGGATGGATGGATGGATAGATGGATGGACGAAGGGAGGGAGGGATGGATGGATGGACAGACGGAGGGAGGGATGGATGGATGGATAGATGGATGGATGGATGGAGGGATAGATGGATGGATGGACGGAGGGAAGGATGGATGGAGGGATGGAGGGATGGACGGAGGGAGGGAGGGATGGACGGATGGATGGACGGAGGGA